>NC_045964.1:25572380-25872380 GCF_010909765.2 Amblyraja radiata | reverse complement strand
GACGAGCTTGTGGCTCAGTTAGAAGTTGGCAAGTATGATGTTGTGGGAATTATAGAGACATGGCTGCAAGAGGGCCAGGGCTGGGAACTGAATATTCAAGGGTATACGTCCTATCGAAAAGACAGACAGGTGGGCAGAAGGGGTGACGTAGCTCTGTTGGTGAGGAATGAAATTCAGTCCCTTGCAGGGGGTGACATTGAGACAGGAGATATGGAGTCAGTATGGATAGAACTAAGGAATTGTAAGGGTAAAAAGGCCCTAATAGGACTTATCTACAGGCCCCCAAACAGTAGCCTGGACATAGGGTGCAAGTTGAATCAGGAGTTAAAATTGGCATGTAGCAAAAGCAATGCTGTGGTTGTTATGGGAGATTTCAACATGCAGGTAGACTGGGAAAATCAGGTTGATACTGGATCCCAAGAAAGGGACTTTGTAGAGTGCCTTTGTGATGGATTCTTAGAGCAGCTTGTATTGGGGCCTACCAGGGAGCTGGATTTAGTGTTATGTAATGAACCAGATTTGATAAAGGACCTCGAGGTTAATGAGCCATTAGGAGGTAGTGATCTACAATTGGAGAGGGAGAAGGATAGATCGGAGGTCTCAGTGTTACAGTTGAATAAAGGGGACTATGGGGCCATGAGGGAGGAGCTAGCCAAAGTTGGCTGGAAAGATACATTCGCAGGGATGACAGTGAAACAACAATGGCAGGTATTTCTAGGAATAATATAGAAGGTGCAGGATCAGTTCATTCCTAGGAGGAAGAAAGATTCCAAGGGGAGTGAGGGGAGACCATGGCTGGCAAGGGACGTCAGGGACAGTATAAAAATAAAAGAGAAGAAGTACAACGTAGTGTGCAGCGTAGGTTTACAAGGTTAATTCCCGGGATGGCGGGACTGTCATATGCTGAGAGAATGGAACGGCTGGGCTTGTACACTCTGGAGTTTAGAAGGATGAGAGGGAATCTTATTGAAACATATAAGATTGTTAAGGGTTTGGACATGCTAGAGGCAGGAAACATGTTCCTGATGTTGGGGGAGCCCAGAACCAGGGACCACAGTTTAAGAATAAGAGGTAAGCCATTTAGAACGGAGACGAGGAAACACTTTTTCTCACAGAGAGTTGTAAGTCTGTGGAATTCTCTGCCTCAGAGAGTGGAGGCCAGTTTTCTGGGTACTTTCAAGAGAGATCTAGATAGGGCTATTAAAGATAGCGGAGTCAGAGGATATGGGGAAAGGCAGGAACGGGGTACTGATTAAGGATGATCAGCCAAGATCACATTGAATGGCAGTGCTGGCTTGAAGGGCCGAATGGCCTTCTCCTGCACCTATTGTCTATTGTGTATTGTCTCAGTGGGCCAAAGGGCGTACTTCCACATTGTATCTCTAAAGTTAAAAGTCTAAAGTCAAAATAGGAAATAGTCAGTGAAAATAATGTGCAACACATCAGATATCAAGCAATATTCAGCTGTCAAGGCAACTCTGCAGTCTGCTTAAAAACTTCACAACTTTTCAATTCAGGTTTTTTATGGAGGTAGTATTCGCTTTTAAATGGACCGTTTACTACAGACCTATTGCTTGAACAAAAATTCTTTCTTGAAACCATAGAATTATTTTTTTGCAGAAACAAACCAACTTTAAACGTTTCAATGATTTCCCCTTAGCAGAATGGCTTCAAGAAGCCAAAAAGTTTCACCTATTAAAATGACTGAATAAAAATTCAAGATCTTTTAAAGACATTTAATTAAAGTGTTCAAGATTCCTTTTCTTTTAAAACAGGTAGATAGGATGGTAAAGAAGGCATTTGGTATATTGGCCATCAATCAGGGTATTGAATACAGTAGACACAAAATGCTGGAGTAACTCAGCGGGACAGGCAGCATCTTTGGGGAGAAGGAATAGGTGAGGTCGAGTCTCTTCAGACTGAAAGTCAGGGGAGAGAGATACTAAAGATATGTGTAAGGGTAAGGTGTGAAAACGACAGATCAAAGCAGACAATGATCAAGCTTACACCCAGTGGTATGGATATTAATTTCTCAAACTTCAAATAACCCTTGCTTTCCCTCTCTCTCCGTTCCTCCCCCACCTCAGTTCTCTGACTAGTTTCACTGTCCTCCTTATTAATTTTGCAGATAATATGCCTCTTTGTCACCTTCCTCTCAGCTAACAATGATCCATTCTACATTTCCTTGAAAGCCTTCCACATATCTCTAGTCCCCCTTTCCCCTGACTTTCGGTCTGAACGCAAGGTCTCCAATTCTTCATTAACAAAATGTCTTCCATTAACAAAACCACATTGTTAAGAATATTTAAATTGGATTTTTTTTCACTGGACTATGCCACATCAGGGAGAGAAAGGGCACTGCCAGGTTTCATGGACTGCTGGGCTTACAATAAGATACTGGCTTACAAAAAAAAACTTATTTTAAAAGCAGCAACAAATTCTCTTTGAAGAGGTAAGTTGTCAATCCACAGTGAGAGGGCAAATCTTGCAAGGTATATAAGAAGCGACAGAATTTGGCAGGAAAAGGCTGAAAGTGCTGGAGTAACTCAGCGGGTCAGGTGACATCTTGGAGTTAGAGTAGTCGGAATGAGGTTAGTGCGATGCTGATGATTCTTTCAAAATAGCTACCCCTGACAATATTGTTGAGTGCAACGTCAAAATAGCAATCCAATTCTTTGAGTATGCTTACACTTTTAATGTGCATTACCCACATTCTTCCTTGATGAAGAATGAGATCCATGGAATTCAAGATAGGTAACAGGCAGGTGATTGAATTGTCAATGGAATTGAATGATTGCTGAGTCCAAAGTGGGTTCATCTACAGAAAGAATTTTTCCAATTTTTACAGCATGACAGTCACACATTTACATAAATATTGCACAGTTTAGTTGAAACATCTGTTGGACTCTTTAAGCTTAGCAAGCGTTTCTCGTGCGAGATAAGCATCCATGCACAAAGAGGTGGTATATAGTCTGAAGTGCCAAGTGACCTTACATTATTCCATTTCCTTTAATTGTACAGTTATGCGGCTTTTTCATGGGGCGACTTGACGCAAGATGTAACCAGAGTGAAGTGGTCGTGGTCTAGCACGATATCACACGATATAACGGGGGGTAGATAAAGAGTTCCCACGGTACTCGGCATTTCTGTTATTTGTGCGAGTGACTTGTCCGTCTCCCGAGCTTTCCCGTTAAATCTTGAAAGAACATTGTGAAGTGTTGTCAAATCATCACGTGGCACAAATGATGTCACTTTTTTTTCACACACTATAAATATCCTCCCTTGGTTGAATTGGCTCATTTGGAGACATGTTTTACTGTGTATGTGGGAGACACAAATGGACTGAGCACAGTACCTCGGTCTTACTGTGTGTGGGAGAGGGGGAGAAAGAGACGTACACTCACAGAGGCAGAGTCTCTCAGCCTGTGTAAGAGGGAGGGAGGGAGAGAGAGAGAGAGGCACACACAAGGTGGATGTGAAATCTCACCTGCCTGTTTCAGTGACAGACACCCGCCGCCAGTAAATGAAGACACCCCCATCTGTCTCCCCCTCCTCTCCCTCGACTCCCCCACCTTTCCCTCCCAACTCCAGTCCCGTCCCGACCCCCTGGGAAACTGAATAGAGCAACAATCAACTGCTGCCTGTGCGCTGATATGACAATAAAGGCTACTTTACTTTACTTTACTGAGTTAAAGAGTTCCCACGGTAGACTGTAAAACTGGGACCCTGGTTCTGGACTCCCCCAACATCGGGAACATTCTTCCTGCATCTAGCCTGTCCAATCCCGTAGATACTGATTAGACCGGTATCTATTTATTTACTTTATTAATGATTTCAATTAAATATTGGGAACATCAGGCCGCAAACGTTATTTCTTGAGTGTTAGTGCTGGACTTTGACTCGACCTTCCTAGTTAGCCGGCGCCTGAGACTGAGCCAAGCAATGTCCAGACCTGACTTCAACACAAAGTGATGGAGGAACTCAAAGGGTCAGGCTCGTCCAACGCTCTGTGTTTTGCTCGTGATTCCTGCATCTGCAGTTCCTCGTGTCTACAGACCAGAGTTGCCACTTGACTCCGAGATGACCATCACAGAGCATACGGAAGATAGACACGAAATGCTGGAGTAACACAGCGGGACGGGCAGCATCTCTGGAGAGAAGGAATGTGTGACGTTTCGGTTCGAGACCCTTCTTCAGAGTCTCGTCCCGAAACGTCACCCATTCCTTTTATCCAGATGCTGCCCGTCCAGTATTTTATGTCTGTCTCCAGTATTACTGTGTCTATCATCGGCGCAAACCAACATCTACAGTTCTTCCCGACACATTAGAGGATACCGTCTCGCCATCACTCGGATTACCCGCTTCATTTCCATAACGTTGCCACCTCTCTTTACTTTGCTTACTGAAGCCTGATCCTTGTCACACCCAGTGCTCTATCGCCCAGCCTCTCATCTTTCAATCGGGTTCGTCCAGGAAGGAACTGCAGATGCTGGATTAAAACGAAGATAGACACAACATGTAGCTCAGCGGGACAAGCAGCATATCAGAAGGGTCTCAACCTGAAATGTCACCCATTCCTTCTCCCCAGAGATGCTGCCTGCCGTCGAGTTACTCCAGCATTCTCTTTAAACCGGCATCTGCTGTTCCTTCCGACACATGCACAAGAAATAGGCAACTTTTCGGGCCGAAACGTTGCCTATTTCCTTCGTTCCATAGATGCTGCTGCACCCGCTGAGTTTCTCCAGCATTTGTGTGTGTGGGTGGGAGTTGGGGGGGAATTGAGTCTGAAGATGTGTCTCGTCCCGAAACATCACCTATTTTTCTCCAGAGATGCTGCTGGACTCGCTGAGTTACTCCAGATTTTTGTGTCTGTCTTCGATTTAAACCAGCATGGGCAGTTCACTCCTTACACGGGTCTCTGGAGAATATTGATTGGTAGCGTTCCGGATCCTGCTTCGGAAAGGCATCGATCGCTAGTCGGCGAGGACTCCGAGCTGTATCTCTCAAAGAAGTACATGTGAAAAATTTCTCACGGACCCTAAAAATGCGGGACCTTTCAGTAAAGTCCCTTTTAAAGATTCTTGAATCTCATTAACATAACTCATGAATAAGTTGATGTCCATATGCGGATGCAAATCTTTATTTTTTAAATTCAATCCCACAGAAGACAATTTTTACTCACCTTCTGTCCCCTCTGTCCAGCTTCCGGGTTTACCGTTCGCAGGAGTTCCCACAGTAACCGCAAGAGTTATTACGGATATCGCACGGATATCGCACTGGCCACTACGTTCATATAATGTTGCAATGCTCAACCACAAGTGTGCAAGTCACTCTTGGAGAAATTCAAACTTGCTTGAATTTTCTCCCGAGTCACCAAGTTACACGATTACCTGCCGTTAGCGCCACGGTGGTCCACGGTGGTCCACGAATGCCATACTGTTATCGCACGAGGTTCCCACAATGTTAAACTCTGGTTAACTCTTGCGTCAAGTCGCCCCCTGAAAAAGCCCCATTAAAAATCTGGACAACATTTGCACAACTGAAATCTTTCTTAAAAAGTGCATTACTTCATTCTGCACGCTTGCTAACAATTATGCTGGACGTGAGTTTAAAGCCATTTGTTTATCTCAGGAGGGTTTAATCTTCTTTGTTCTTAAAAAAAAAGAAACCCTGGAGAAATCTTATCTGGAGTGTGCTAAATTAAAAGCATCTTCACTAAATGCAGAGTTGTTTAAAGAAAACACAGATTCCATTTCCTCTCTTTCTCTAGACTTTCATTCTTGTTGCTTGATCCCATGAAGGTAGATGAATTTAAAGGGTTGGGTTCAATCTATCTCAGCCTGTTGTATAGTTTGAGCTTCAGCAATGCCAGAGGATATCTCAGAATGAATCTATTCTGGAAACAATGCTAAGTTTGATTCAGATCAAATAGAAATTTGAAACCTATTTAATAAAGCTACACTCAATAGTGTCTCAAGAATTTGGATGGAGGGTTGTGTAAAAAAAGAAATGAGATCACGTTTCAAACAAAGCTATTTTTAAAAGAGATAAGTGACATCATTGGTTAGATTTGCTTTGTGTGTTATGAGAAATTAAAACTTTAATTCAGAATTTATTAAGCAACTCCCAATTTGCAAAATAGATCAGCTTTTTTCGTTAGATTTTCTTTAGGTTCATCTGAAACACGTATCCCCACGCAATAATAAAACATACACTGATGTAGAGAGATGAGGCAAGATATAGAAACATAGAAAATAGGTGCAGGAGTAGGCCATTCGGCCCTTCGAGCCTGCACCGCCATTCAATATGATCATGGCTGATCATCCAACTCAGTATCCCGTACCTGCCCTCTCTCCATAACCCCTTGATCCCTCTAGCCACAAGGGCCACATCTAACTCCCTCTTAAATATAGCCAATGAAAATAGTCAAATGTGAAGTTATGATTGGATATTGGGTCTTGATCATTGGATCTTGAACTTCTGATCATAATAAATATGGATTTGCTGCCAGGGGAAATCAACCTGTAAAATCATGAGACACTATTGAGAGTAGGCTTATTAGATATGCTTCAGATTTCTATGTGCATGGTGCCCGTTGATCAGGGAAGAAGAACAAATCTTTCTTGTTATCAGTCAAGTCCTCCAAAATGATGTTGGCAGCAACCATAAATGACATAAGAGGGCATTTGAAAATAGTGCATCAATTATAGGATGTTAATTCAAGAAAGCTGTGTCGCTCAGTGGTGGAACTTTATGTCACTTCAGTGGAATGATGTATAATATTTTGTCAAAGTAATGCTTTAGGGTATTGTTTCACGGGTCATGTTAAAGGCAGGAGTTTCATCTGGTATTCGGCACTGTGCCGTCTCCTACAAAAATCAATGCTTCTGGGCATGCGATGTCTCAACTTCTGCCTTTTTTGCCAGCTTTTCACTCAACAGCTGCTCCTGAAGTCCCAACCATACGAAACGTATGATTGACTCCGTATGCAGATCAATATGATGTGCGCACTGTTTAAAAATAAGTCCCAGTTCACTCAGATTCCCTACTTACCCATTTAACAATTCTGAACTCTATCTGTGCCAAGGAGGAGATCTAACACCTGTACCCTCACACCAATCTTATCCCTTCATTGTTAACTCCTTCCATGCTATCCCCGATATAAAAATCTGAATGAATTCCAACTACAGTATATTCATGCTCAGATATGAATGATTAAATCCAATGCCTTTGGACACACAGTGGACAAGATCATGTTGAAGTGATCTGATCACTTCATCGGTCACTCTCTCTGCCAGGACTATTCATAACCTCCAGAGTGAGTTCATGTTTAAACCTCACCTCATCAAGACTGATTATTTTTGTGCAGCACATTGCCAATCTTCGGTCCTCTTGGTTCTCTTCACCGTGGGCTCCTTTTCTTTGTTTGTCATTGTCCAAGGTTTGGACAATGGTCATATTTGGTCATAATTAATTTTTTTTGTATCATGAAAAAATTTAAATTTCATGAAGGAAGATTAAAGACATTTTATTTTTATTTAAAAAAAAGGGGCGGCACAGTGGCACAGTGTTAGAGTTGCAGCCTTACAGTGCCAGTGACCCATGTTCTATCCTGATTACGGGTGCTGCCTGTACGGAGTTTGTACGTTCTCCCTGTGACCGCGTGGATTTTCTCTGGGTGCATCAGATTCCTCCCACACTCCGAAGATATTGAGGTTTGTAGGTTAATTGGCTTCTGTAAAGTGTAAATTGCCCCTAGTGTGTAGAATAGTGCGAGCGTATGGGTGAGTGTTGGTCGGTGAGGACTCGGTGGACTGAAGGGCCTGTTTCTCACTGTATATCTAAAGTCTAAAATCTAAAGTTTGGTTGTTTGCATCCAGATCCTAAGTCAAATGCTCCCAATTGACTTTTGTCCCTCTTGCAGTTACTTGACCCATATGCATTAGATTAAACATTTCACTCCAGGTGCATACACCTTCCAGAGCCTTTAATTCACCTTTAATTCCTCTAGCCATGCTATGGCTTTTTGTTAACTTACACAAATCCTGTTGTCCGGCAACATTTCTAGAAGTTGTCACAGGAAATTTACAAAATCACACCAGTTAAATACCCAAAAGTAAATGATTTATTGAATTCCCAGCGTTTTTGAGGAAATGGAATGGCTTTCCTGACCGCCCCTTTTTTTAGGTTGACAGCAATGTCCAGCAGTATCATTCCAACCTTGTCGACAACACACTGTACTGAAGATGAGCATTATAAACCACAGCACATTGAAATCACTGCACATTACCAAGGAGAATATCTACAAGCATGAGAATATTTACATGATCTTCAGTTAGTTCAGTAAGTGCCACATAACAGATTTCCAGTGTCCATTATTACAGTGTCGTAACTAATCTTATATTTTAATCCTGAATCCAGAATGCGAGAACAACACATATACAGCCACCAAACATAAAGAAAGTAGTTATGCATTGCTTAAAGGTGTACAGTTCAAAGCAAGGAATGTGGTGAATGAAGTAGATGAGCTGAAGGCGTGGGTGGACTGCGTTAAGTTTGAAATTACAGATGAAAAATAATATAACCCGCGGAAAATCATTGCTTAAATGAAACCCATCTGTGTATCAATGGGGGGTGCATATTTGTAGTGTCAAGCACAATTCTTTTAGAGTCATAGAGCTATACAGCACAAAAATTGGAGAAGAAGTTTGAAGAAGGGTCTTGACCTGTTCCTTCTATCCAGAGATGCTGCCTGTCCCGCTGAGTTACTCCAGCTTTTTGTGTCTATCTTCGGTTTAAACCAGCATTTGCAGTTCTTTCCTACACAGAAACTGGCCCTTCAGCTCAAGTAGCTCAACCCTTCCATGCTGAGCAGGTTGCCTAACTGAACCCTCTAGACTCAGCCTGCCCTACTCTTGATCAAAAAAGACTGGTACTATTCATCTTATCGATGCCTATCATGATTTTATATACCTCTACAATGTCACCCCTCAGCCTCCTTCACTCCAGCGAGAAATAATCCAGTCTCTCCTGATTAATTTAAGCGGCACAGTGGCGCAGAGGTAGTGTTGCTGCCTTACAGTGCTGAAGACCCGGCTTCAATCCTAACTACTTGCTATCTGTATGGAGTTTGCACGTTCTCCCCTTGACCACATGGGTTTTCTCTGAGTGTCTATTTTCCTACCACACTCCAAAGACGTGTAGGATTGTCGGTCAATTGGCTTCTGTAAATTGTAAATTGTCCTTTGTGTGTATGATAGTGCCAGTGTATGCGGTGATCGCTGGTCGGTGTGGATTTGGTCGGCCATAGGGCATGTATACGCGCTGTATCTCTAAACTAAACTAAACTAAACTAAACTAAGTGTGAGGGGATGCCATGTAAATGGAAATTCTATCTTTCCTGTTGTGTATCCCTAAAGTCTAAAGTAAAGCCTAAACTGTTTTAATCTCAAACCTGCTAGACCTGGGAACATCCTTATAAATCATTTTTGCACCCTATCCAGTTTAATGACATCCTTCCTGTAGCAGGATGGCCAGACTGTACACAATACTTCAAATGTGGATTTGTCAGCATCTTGCACAGATTTAGCATGGTTGTGGAAAGGACAAAGGTGTATAAAAGGATCAGATGTATAAATTAGCAATCATGGAAAGATAAACTTTACAAGTTGATTAACAAAAGGTAGGTATGTTACAAAATTTACCTTCAGCGGCGCTACAGTTCTGTCACTGCCCGTGTGCGCGACTTTGGCGCCTTTGAGAGAGGGGCGGGTTTAAAATGCCGTTTTCTCCAGGCTGTTTAAATCGATGTTCGTCAGGCTGTTTAGTTGCTCAAGAAAAATCGCTCCGACATTCGTTCTCTGGAGTTATTTTGAAACTGCGTTGGATAATTTAATTGCTAGAGTAAATTTAAAATCATCTTCTAAAGCCGTGAACGCCGACAACGGGATGGATCTCACGTAGGGGATAAGGCAAGGTACACCGTTTATTTTTACATTAAAAAGTGCTTCTTAAGATGCCTTTAATCAAAATTTTAAGTTGCGAGAAGGTGACTTGGGACCCATCCGAATTGGCAGTATTTTTCCTGCCGACATGGGGTTCAAATTCACTGCAACCGCACCGTTCCAAACGATCGCGTTCCACAAAATCCCACTCGCAAGATGATTTAAATGGCCATTAATTTACAGCAATAAACACTAAATTCCTTCCATTTGGCCTAGGATATCCTGGATATAAGGGAAGATTGACCAGGCATAGGAATACTGAAGGCTGAGATGGGCATTTAGTTAAGGTATATTAAATTATGGCAATTATATTAAACTATTAAAAAATGTTTTCATTACTTCGGTGGAGAAGGGCACTAGAAATTATATTGGAGGGTTATATTGGAGGGTAGTACATTCAGAAACTATCATCATATTTATAAAGGACCTGAAAAGCCCTAATCTATAACCATAGAAAATGTCACTAAGGTGGATAGAAGATAGACACAAAGTGCTGGAGTATCTCAACGGCTCAGGTAGCATCTCTGGAGAAAAAGGACGGGTGACGTTTAGGGTCGCGACTATTCTTCCCCAAATGTCACCCGTCCTTTTTCTCCAGAGATGCTGCTTGACCCGCTGAATTACTCCAACATTTTATGTCTATCTTCAGTATAAAGCTGCATCTGCAGTTCCTTTCTACACACTAAGGTGGATAGCTTCTATTAGGTAGAAGAGGCAAGAATGGGCTGAATGGTCTCTTCCTAATCTTATCGGCTGGTGACTTTGCAAAGAAGAAATGTATCTATTATTTAGTCAGCTCATGAGACATCCCTTGCACAAATATTCAATAAACCTTTTATTATTATACAAGCTAGCTGGGCTCACTTGCTCCTTCTAGTGCAAAGGATTACAATCTCTTCTATGTATCAGAGAAGCGAATGGTAAGATTCTTCCCATATTTGTTCAATATTTTAAAGTCAAACATATTGTGTCAACTTCACTTATGAGGATGACCACACAGTTAAAGGCAAACCACTATCATGTATTGCACAGGATATTTATTCCATAGAAAAATACACCAAAATATTGAGCCTTTTGAATTTTTTAGTTAGAATTTTTATTTTACTGAATGGACCTTGGTGATATCTTCTAGTTCCATCCAAGCTGAGAGGCAGATTAAAAATGTCCTAATATATGTTAAGTTTAACGGGGCCTCACTTCAAAAGTGTGGATAGTTAACTGATGTAAAGACAAACAAAATCGCCACTGAGTTTTCACAGATGAAGAGGAATATAGTGAATGGTTTCATGGAAACTTCTGAAAAGGCAGTAGAAAAATATCTGACCAACTGGTTGGGTCAACTTAGAACTACTATTCAAAATGGATCAAGAGCTTTTGGCCAAAGAGGGATATTTATTCCACCGTTATGGAAATGTTGACTGTGCTGAAATTCTCGAAAGGAATAACATCCTGTCGGCAACCTGGAAAGGAGTTAAAATGATTCTTGTGCCTTGAAAATGTTAGAAATGTTAACATATAGTGGAAATGTTGGATGACCTGTGTAGGAAGAGGCAGCCCTCGGCAAAGTTTATTCTAAGACCCATCTTGTTGATGCTGCTGTTGACAGACTTTTGCTGCTCCGTAACATCAACTTGAAAGCCACAGAAGATGGAAAACAAATTCCAGATGTGGGGGGTCATTCCAGGACATCAAACTCTAAGAAATGTATTTATAGGATGATCAAAGATGGACAAATGTAAATAAACACTAGGAATAAAGGATGCCGATGATTACTGTGGTTTTTAAAACACAACCTTCAGGGTTGTGTGTAAATACTCTTTTGTTTTTAACCCTTCTTTACACATATCCCATAGCCCTAAACATTTTCCAATAGTTCCCTGTCAAGAGTTTCCCAAAGGCGACCTCCACCATATATTCCACATCCACCATAACACCTACTCCTTGGAAGATTAGGTTTGTTAGGTTTGTCAAAGACAATCTTCCTTTCTTAAATTGACATTGGGAGCTTCTATTTTTCTTTGTAATTCGAAATCAAGGAACCTAAAATGTTTTAATTTTCTGCTGTTGCCCAGCCGGTAACTATCCAGTTGAGCTGCCATTCTGACAATGAATATTGCATTAACTACTCACTAGTTTTCTGGTAACAATTCATCCTCACTAAAAACTGGAAATCCAATTTCTACAACTTTCAATATCATTCCTCTATTTCGTTAGACTTTAGAGATATACTGTAGCATGGAGACAGGCACCTTGGTCCATTGAGTCCATGCCAACCAGCAATCATCCCATTCACTAGCACCATCCTGCACACTAGGAACAAATTTTACAATTTACAGAAGCCAATGCCAATTAATCTACAACCCTCAATGTCTTTGGATTGTGTGAGGAAACCAAGCACCCAGAGAAAATCCACACGGTCACAAGGAGAGCATACAAACTATGTAGAGACAGCACACATAATCTGGATCAAACCCAGATCTCCAGTGCAGGAATGCAGCAGCAGCTATGCTGCCCTATTCCCTCCAGATTAGATATATCACATCAACTCCTGACATCCTATACCCCTTGAACATCACTCACATAAAAAAGATCAGCCGTGATTGAATGGTGGAGTAAATTTGATGACCTAATGCTGCTCCTATGTCTTATGGTCTTATGGTAACTTCTTTTAAGCTTGCCTTTTTTTGTTTGCTTGTAATACTGTTCAATATTTATAGAGACATTTACCTTCTGTCCAACAAAGTTTACACCAAAAAGAAATCAAATGAAAAGAGTTAAAGACAAAGTCTAAGCTCTTGAAAAACATTCATAAATTTGCTTCAAAATTGAGCAATAAACGTTTGACCAGCCCAAACACCAGAATTGGCTTAACACAGGTCAGATCACTGAAAATTGAAGCAAGCATGGGCAGGAATTTAAAAGTTATTTTACTTGGCTTCTGTATCTAAAAATTAAAAGCATGAAGATGTAGAGATATCTTCAGAAAAGATCAAAAGCAACTATAGATAAAAAAGTGTATTTTGGTTACATTTACGCATTCCACATTCCACACGGTCCGTTATGCAATTGAACCCAAAAATTGTAAGTCCAAATAACACAATTCTCTACTGCAAAATATAAAAGTCCTTTATACATTTCGTAAATGGA
Organism: Amblyraja radiata; assembly: GCF_010909765.2. Classification (NCBI taxonomy): domain Eukaryota; kingdom Metazoa; phylum Chordata; class Chondrichthyes; order Rajiformes; family Rajidae; genus Amblyraja; species Amblyraja radiata. The sequence goes on along the minus strand of NC_045964.1, from coordinate 25,859,229 downwards.
AGCAATGTGCATTGAAACACCACAAGCTTGAGATGGTTCTTGCTGGGATGGTTCCATCAGAGTAATAAGCCCTTTGGCACACCATCCAAGCAATCGATTGTTTCACTGTGTGATCCATATGTGGAGAATACACCATTATTTGCAGCCTACTATCTCTACATCCCCAAAATACTCTCTTCTCTGGACTCTGGTCTCTATGTATCTGTTGCTCCCAACTCCCAGTTTAATTTAGTTTAGTTTAGTTTAGAGTTGCAGGGCAGGAACAGGCCCTTCGGCCCACTGAGTCCGCAACAACCAGCGATCCCAGCATATTAACACTATCCTACACATACTAGGGACAATTTACACTTATACCAAGCCAATTAACCTACATACCTGTACGTCTTTGGAGTGTGGGAGGAAACCGAAGATCTCGGAGAAAACCCTCATGGTCACGGGGAGAACGTTCAAACCGTACAGACAGCACCTGTAGTCGGGATCCAACCCGGGTCTCCGGCGCTGCAAGCACTGTAAGGCAGAAACCCTACCGCTGCGCACAGTGCCGCATCTATGCAAATATGATAATCAATACGTTTTGGAGCATACAAATGGAGTTTAAACAAAGTCTCAATGCAATTGAGATTTCATTGCTGACTTTAGTCCAACCATCTGCCAAACAAACTTCCTTCACCTGTATCCACCTATCACTGGCCTAGATTCATCCTGCCTCCACGTCTCTTCCAGCTTTTCCTTACAGTATCTCTTCCCAATCTCTACCTCTCTCTTTTTAAATTCTTCAGTTATTCAATTGATTTTCTTCAACACTGTTACTGAGGTAAAACATGATTGTGTGCATAGGTAAACTGGTCATAAAACCAAAAGGCAAAGGGAGAAAGCTCAGCAAGCCAGGCAGCTTTTGTGGAGGGAAAAGGAGAGATGATAGTTCAGAACTGGGCCTTTCTTCAGTTTGAAGAAGGATCCCAACCCAAAGTGCCACTTGTCCATTCCCTCCACAGATATTGTCTGGCCCATTGATTTCCCCCAGCGTATATCAATGATGTGTTGGCTGAGTCAATGTGCGTGTGATGTTGCTGCTGCGAGTAAGCCCTTCAATGTACCTGCACGGAAATTGTCCATTTGGCAATAATCGTCACTTGACTTGGATAGTTATATGGATAGTTATATGGATGGGAAAGGAATGGAGGGTTATGGTCTGAGCGCAGGTATATGGGACTAGGGGAGATTATGTGTTCGGCACGGACTAGAAAGGTCGAGATGGCCTGTTTCTGTGCTGTAATTGTTATATGGTTATATGGTTATATGACTTGACTTGACGAGCAACATTCCTGATCATCACAGAAAGATCGTGGGCAGAACTGTGGCACAGCTGTAGAATTGCTGCCTTACATTGCCAGAGACTCAGGTTCAATCCTGACTATGGTTGCTGCCTGTAGGAAGTTTGTACGTTCTCCATGTGACCGTGTAGGTTTTCTCCAGGTGCTCTGGTTTCATCCCACACTCCGAAGACATACAGGTTTGTAGGTTAATTGGCTTCCATAAGTTGTAAAAGTTGTCTCTCGAGTGTAGGATAGTGTTAGTGTATGGGGTGATCGCTGGTCGGCGTGGATACTGTTTCCGCGCAGTATCTCTAAAGTTTGAAGCCTGTAGTCTAAATTCCAAATATCAGTTTCTCCCCTACTAATACATTGTCATGTTCTCAGTGAGAACACCCACGTTCTTGGTAGACGGATTAATTGAGATAACTTTCCTAAGTCACTTCTGCGGCTCCAATCCCAATTCATGCACCACGTTCTCCTCCTCTTCTGGTTGCTGCTTTGTCTCTGACTCCTCCAGTGTATCGTATAATGGGTCATGGACATTAAATTAGTACGCTCTTTTATGGCACTCTGCTTTCTTAAAGCTGCCTGCCAACATTTTAGTCGATCCATAAAAACATTCTTGAAAAAATTGTAAATGTAAATCTTCTGCCAGAGGTCTATTACACATCAGGGAGAACACCTATGCCAATTCAAGCGCTGTAAGGCAGTTAAAGTAGTGCTATGAGGATTTGTGCAACATTCAGATCCAGTTTTAACTTTTTGTTATATCCCCCACCCTAATTCTGCCAGCAGACAGCAGGTTGGTTTGCTGGAGGTACACATTTTTACACTTCACATTAGTGTCATAGAGTCATAGAGCGATACAGCGTAGAAACACGTTCTTGCCCACACCGAACAACAAGTCCCAGCTACACTAGTCCCACCTGCCTGCATTTAGCCCATATCCATCCAAACCTGTCCTATCAATGTTCCTGTCTAACTGCTTCTTAAACGTTGGGATAGACCCAGACTCAACTACCTCCTCTGGCAGCTTGTTTCATACACCCACCACCCTTTGTGCGAGAAAGTTACCCCTCAGATTCCAATTAAATCTTTAACCCTTCACCTTAAACCTATGTCCTCTGGTCCTCGATTCACCTATTCTGGGCAAGAGACTCTGAGCATCTACCCAATCTATTCTTCTCACAATTTTATACACCACAATAAGATCTCCCCTCATCCTCCTGAGCTCCAAGGAATAGAGTCTCAGCCTACTCAACCTCTCTCTATAGCTCAGACCCTCTAGTCCTGGCAACATCCTCGTAAAATCCTATTATTATCCTATTGTTAAATATTTTGTTGCCATCATTGTTGCGTTTGGTTTTGTAGGGTTGTAATTTGTTTACTTTCCTCACCATGAGCATCAAACCATGCAAGATGTTACAAAGGAAGTGTAGATATGATTTTTGTTTATGGTCTTGCAGTGCACGGAACAGTGGCTGTGTATCCCCCGCATTTCACCGCCAACTACACTTTGGAAAAATGTCACTGGTTGCAAACAGTGGCAGCACAGTGGCGCGGCTGGTAGAGTTGCTGCCTCACAGCACCAGAGACCCGGTTCGATCCTGAACTCGGGTGCGGTCGGTACGGAGTTTGCTCATTCTCCCTAGGACCACTTAAGTTTCCTCCGGGTGCTCCAGTTTCCTCCCACATGCCAATGACGTGGTTTCTGTAAACTGCCCCTAGTGTGCAGGAATGTGAATGAGAAAGTGGGATAACGTAGAACTAGTATGAAGGGGTGATCGATGGTCGGTATGGACTCAGTGCGCCAAAGGGACTGTTTCCACATAGCATCTCTTCGCGAGCCCTATGATCATTGAAGCCAATTGAGAAATGAAAGCTCCTATGCTCTTTCCCATTTTAATAGTTAAAAATTAACCAGTCCGTATTTAAGATGTAAATTTAGTGAAGTGGAAATGCAGCAAACTTTGTTGAATCAGGCCAAATCTTTCCCCGAAATGCAAATTTCAGACGAGGTAGTAAAGAGAAGTATTGACGACAATTTCTCTACTTTTTGGTTCCAATTCTGGAATAAGTGGAAACAAACTATAAACGTTGAAACAAATCTGTCATGTATTAGTATCACTGCTGATTCACATGCTGTCAAATTTTTCCACATAAAACCACTCAGACCAGATGAGAAATGGGAAAACTTGGACTTATCTTCAAAAAAAATATCTGAAAAGAATGTTCCTGCAGATTTTTTGGTTTAAATATCAGGTCAAAATTAAACGCTGTCAAAATGTGATTTTACGCTAAGGATGTACATTGCATGCAACAGCAAAATCACAGTGTGGCCAATAAAATCATATTTCTTATACAAGCTAACGTAAGAATCAAGCATGGACAATCAGTTTGTTAGTAAATCAGCTTATTTGGATTACTCCACCCATCTGCTGATCAAATCCCCCTCATGTCTATCATAAATTCATGTTCATAAGTTATAGGAGGAGAATTAGGTTTTTCGGCCCATCAAGTGTATTCCACCATTCAATCATGGCTGATCTATCTTTTCCTCTCAACCCCATTCTCCTGCCTTCACCCCTGACACCCGTACTAATCAAGAATCTGTCAATCTGTGCCTTAAAAATACATACCCAATGGCTTGGCCTCCACAGACATCCTGCCACTATTGCTAGCTAGGCCTATTAAACGATACGATACATTGGATGAGTCAGGGACAAAGCAGCAGCCAAAGGAGGAGGAGAATGCAATACAATGGAGCTGCAGATGTGACTTAGGAAGTCAAGTCAAGTCAAGTAACATTTATTTATGTAGCACAAAAACAACTCTTGTTGGCCAAAGTGCTTTACATTTGTTATAAGAATAGCACAACAAAACAAACTACATACATATATACATGTAGCCCTCACTCAGAGGACGTCAGGAAAGGCTTGGGAGTATAGATAAGTCTTTAGTCTTGACTTAAAAGAGTCGATGGAGGGGGCAGTTCTGATGGGAAAGGGGATGCTGTTCCACAGCCTAGGAGCTGCAACCGCAAAGGCGCAGTCGCCCCTGAGCTTATGCCTAGACCGTGGGATATTCAGCAGCCCCAAGTCGGCCGATCTGAGGGGCCTGGAGGTGGAGTGGTGGGTGAGCAGACTTTTTATGTAGGTTTTGGTTTAGGTAGGTATTGAGGGCTTTGTAGACATGAAGGAGAACCTTGAAGTTTATGCGAAACCGCACAGGGAGCCAGTGGAGAGAGGCCAGGATCGGGGTGATGTCCCTTTTTCGGGTGCCTGTCAGGAGTCTCCCTGCGGCGTTTTGGACCAGTTGCAGGCGGGACAGGGAAGATTGGCTGATGCCAGTGTAAAGGGAGTTGCAGTAATCTAAGCGTGAGGTGATGAATGTGTGGATGATCTTTTCCAGGTCATCAAACTGGAGGGATTTTTTTATTTTAGCTATCGTCCGAAGCTGAAAGAAGCTAGCTTTGACCACGGCATTGACTTGTTTGTCAAATTTCAGTGCTGAGTCAAATATCACGCCAAGGTTTTTGACGTGAGGTTTGAGTAGTGAGGTAAGGCTTCCAAGGCTGCCTGCTATCATTTTGATTGAGTCCGAGGAAGGGATTGAGTCCGAGGAAGGGATGGAGCCTCTTTTCCAGCTTTCACCCGCCCACTACAATCAGTCTGAACAAGGGGCCCGGCCTGAAACATTGCCTGCTCATGTCCTCTACAGATGCTGCTTGACTCACAGAGTTACTGAACTACTTTGTGTTTTGTTTATTATTATTTTAGTTTAGTTTAGTTTAGTTTAGTTTGGAGATACAGCACAGAAATAGGCCCACCGAGTCCGTGCCGACCAGCGATCCCCCGCACACTAACAATATCTTACACACACTAGGGAAAATTTACAATTTTACCGAAGTCATTTAACCTACAAACCTGTACATCTTTGGAGTGTGGGAGGAAACTGGAGCAACCAGAGAAAACCAACGCAATGTCACGGGGAGTACATACAAACTCCATACAGACAGCACCATGTTCAGGATTGAACCCAGGTCTCTTGCTCTGTAAGGCAGCAACTCTACTGCTAAGCCACCTTTTCTTCTTCTTCTTTGGGGATCCTGGCTGCAGCTACAGTGACACGACTAGAAAGAATTGCACTGATTCCTGTGTGGCCATTATTTTAAATGATGGGTCTGAAGGAGATATTCTCTCTGGATCAAACCTGTTCTAAGAATCTAACTGCTCATGAACAAGAATTAAATTAAAAACAAATGTTTAAGACAAGTTAGTCACAAATATTATGAAGATAATTGTCAAATATCCTTAGATATAACAGGCAATTACGAGCAATAATGTCACGCGGGTTTTTCTAAGGCAGAGCTGTTGTTAAGTAGAGATATAGGAGACTGCCGATGTTGGAATCTTGAGCAAACTATAAACTGCTGGAGTAACTCAGGAGGTCAGGCAACATCTGTGGAGGGAAATGGCCAGATGATATTTCACAGTTTATTGTTCAGAGATAGGGTGTGAAAACGAGCCTTTTGGCCCACTGACTCCACACCTACCAACGATCACCCATAAACTAGTTCTACATAATCCTAGTTTTGCATCCTACACACTAGGGGCAATTTACTAGTATTCACAAGGGCCGATGAATGTACTAACCTGCATGTCCTTAGAATGTGGGAGGAAACTGGAACACCCGGAGAAAACCCACGTGATCACAGGGAGAATGTACAAGCTCTATACAGCCAGCACGCGAGGTCAGGATCGAACCCAGGTCCCTGGTGCTGTAAGGCAGCAACAGGTCAGGATTAGATTGATGGAGTAGAGGGGAAGGAGCCCTTACCTCTTTCTAACACCTATCAGTCCGAAGAAGAGTCCTGACCCGAAATGTTGTTTAGTTTAGTTTAATTTTGAGATACAGCGTGGAAACAGGCCCGTTGGCCCACCGAGTCTACCCCGACCAGCGAACCTCACACATTAAAACTACCCTACACACTAGGTACACTTTACATTTATACCAAGCCAATTAACCTACAACCCTGTACGTCTGTGAGAGGAAACTGAAGATCTCAGAGAAAACCCACGTAAGTCACGGGGAGAATGTACAAACTCCGTACGGACAGCACCCATGGTCAGAATCGAACCTAGGTCTCTGGCACTGTAAGGCAGCAACTCTATCCATTTCCTGGCCATTCTCTCCATGGATGGATATTCTATCCATCTAATCCCACTCTATCCGTTGTCTTCCCATTACCCTCCACAGATGCTGCTTGACTGCTGAGTTCCTGCAGTGGTTTGTTTTTCTCAAGCTGCTGTTAATCAGATTGTGGTAGGTTTGTGAGTCTGGGGAGGTCATCGATATCTGGTTGGAGAGAGAATCAGTTAATGGTTGTTCAGAGGCAATGTAGGGGGGTGGGGAAGAATAATGTTGGGCAGAATAAACGAAGATAAGCTGTGCGTTTCTCTCTACCTGATGACCTAATGCATGCCCCCGAAACCTCCTAAATGTTGTGCTATACAATAAGTTTCTAAGTTGTGAAGTGTACCTGCTAACAGTAATATCCAAACTGATTCATTATGTGAGAAATGGCTCACTGAAAATCATACTTCTTGGATTTAAAAAAATCAACCTCATTTGCTATTAATTTCCTTTTGAATATTTGCAACAAATTTGGGAAATGAAATGGCTTCTTCTTTCTAACTGGGATTCTAACAGTTCACTGGAGTTAGATTCCTTCTTATTCTCCCAGACCCATTTAAACCAACTAAAGAAAACTCAGATTCAGAGGCTAATTACCTAAATAAGGGCATTGTAATGGATATCATTTGCAAACTTTTAAAGGTGCTTACAGTATATTGATTGCTTTACAATTGATATAAAAAGGATAGAGGACACAGAATTTCAAAGTGGGTTTTTTTCCGGGTGCTCCAGTTTCCTACAACACTCCAAAGACGTACAGGTTCGAAGGCTAATTGGCTTCTATAAATTGTAAATTGTCCCTAATGTGTAGAATAGTGTTAGTGTACGGGGTGTTCACTAGTAGCCTGTTTCCATGCTGTATCTCTAAAGTAAAGTAAACTTACACAGTCAAATTATTTCAGAGCAAGTCCCCATAGGACTGTAAGATGTGTGCCATTGTACAGCGTTTGAAGTGGACTCTAAGCAGAGGTTATTAACTCTGGGAATGATGTTCAATGAAACATAGAGCATAGGAAATACAGAGCCAGTCAACAAATACTAGTTCCCCACTTGGGCCAGGGCTGGTTATCAAAGCAGTTACTGACAGCAACTCCTCTACGTAAAAATCATGATGGAATACTGATTAAAGTTTTTATCCTTCTTCATGTATTTATACTGATTTGCCAATTATGTTGCCTAGATGTTGCCGCAGAAGGCGGTGGAGGCCAAGTCAATGGATAGATTCTTGATGAGTAGAGGTGTCAAGGGTTAGGGGGAGAAGGCAGGAGAATGGAGTTAGGAGGAAGGGATAGATCAGCTGGAACTGAACGAGGGGACTTTAAGAAGACCAAAATCTTAAATAAAAACTTTCGCTGATTATCGAGATAACAAAATTAAAACACCACTTGGAAATGACTTGGAAATGTCCTGCTAAAGGGGCTGTCCCACTGTGGCGACATAATTGGCGAGTTTAGAAGAGTTTGAAAAAATGTCATGTTGAAGACCTCTTTCGACTATGTAGAAGACTAGCCTCGACTAGCTCCGACTAGCTTTGTGAAAATTGGACTGAATAATGGTGAGTGAAGACGACCTCCTTCGATCTCCCTTTGACTATGTTGAAGACTATCTACGACTACCTTTGACTACCTTCGATTACCTTCGACTACCCTCGATTACCTACGAATAACATGGCGACCTTCTACGACCTATTTCGACTAAACCTATGAGTAAAATGTATCGATATTTTCCATGGCGGCCATTTTTTCCTCGCCGCGACCTAGCTGAGGCCTCGAGTACGCGGGGACTACTCTCGAGCATGAAGGAGAGTTACTCCTAGGAACTCGTGTCGACCATGCTGCGGGTATGAGTCATGGGCAAACTGGCCAGAACTCGCGGATTAGGTCGCCGCAGTGGGACAGCCCCTTAACATTTCAACTCTAGATTTCTGCTCAATTGTTCACACCAGTTCTGATTTCTGTAAGCAGCATGTTTAGTATTAGTGGCATGACTTCACTGAATAGTTCCGGGAAACTTAGTAGCATCGTACAAACATATTCAATACCCTAGAGGAGCAACTTATATAGCTGAGAACAAAATATCACACGTGGTGCAGTTCTGAAAATGCTGCCATGAGTGATAAATCTGGCATGTTATTAAAATATTAAAGAAAATTAAATAACGTTTAAACAAGAAACACTTGGAGCCGGGACAGGCACCACCTTTCTGAGAATATGTTTGGCTGTGGAATAAGTGTCAGCAGAACTTTGGCAAGTTTTCACTGGATACCCACAGGCATAATCCATCTGCAGCAATATGATGTCAGTGTAACCAAAGGAGGAAGAATGCTCAAAACGAATTTCATTTGGGGTTGAAGATAGACACAAAAAGCTGCAGCAACTCAGCGGGTCAGGCAGCATCTCTGGAGAAAAGGAATAGGTGGCGTTTTGGGTCAAGATCCTTCCTCAGACTAAGGGAAGGGAAACAACATATAGAATGTACGTGGAATAGATGAATAAGATACACAAAAAGGAACGATGATCAAGGTATAGCCCACAATAGTCCAAGATACACAATATATAGACAGTGAAACTCAACAGCATGACAGTGAAACTAGTACGATGACTAGGGTGGGAGAGGAATGGGGGGGGGAGGGAGGGGTGGGGGAGAGAGTGGAAGCAAGGGTTACTCGAAATGAGAGAAATCAGCGTTCATACTGCTGGGTTGTGAGCTGCCCAAGTAAAATAAGAGATGATGTATCTCCAATTTGCGTCTGGCCCTTATCTTCAGAGATGCTACCTGACCCGCTGAGTTACTCCAGCTTTTTGTCTCTATCCAGTATTAACCAGCAACTGCAGTTCTTTCCTACATACTGTATAAAAACTGTTCACCTCTGTGATGAGAGGCTCGATTTCCATCTCTGACTCATCCAGAGAAAGTCTGTCTTCACTGGCTTCTGATGCCTTTTTCTTCCTCTGTCTGTTCTCCTCTATCTGCTGAGCAGTGAGCTGTGAAAGTCAGTGCCCAGAATTCTCAGTGTGTCCCCTTTGGCCGCATTTGTAATTTCAACTTCCTACACCACTAGGAGCTTGGACCAGAGTTAGGAGCAATGGAGGGTAAGGATAGCTCTCGTCTCCCAGAAGACATCAACCCATCCAACTCAGCATCTAAACATGTCAGGCACAGCCAAGTCAGGGTGAAAGAGCGAAGTGACCCACCTGCCATAAGGACAAGATGTGTATAGAGGTTGGGGTCGATTCACACTACTCTGGCGCTAGTTAGCCTGTGTTGGAAGTGACTGCAGATGCTGGTTTACACTGAACATAGACACAAAAGGCTGGAGTAACTCAGCGGAACAGGCAGTATTTATGGAGAAAACGTATAGATGATGTTTCAGGTCAAGAAGGGTCTGAAGAAGGGTCTCAACCTGAAATGCCACTAATTATCTTCTCCAGAGGTGCTGCCTGACCCACTGAGTTACTCCAGCATTTTGTGTTTATCCCAGTTAGCCTGTATTGTCATTGTCAAGAAAAAGCTGGAATCTGAAGATTCACTAGAATGAAGAAATGTACATGATTCCTTTGAAAGATACAGCATGGAAACGGGCCCTTCCTCCAATCGAGTCCACGCTAACCATTGACCACTGGTTCAAGGATACCCAACTTTGGCATCCATTCCCGACACACTAGGTGCAATTTAGAGGCCAATTAACCCGCATGTCTTGGGTTGTGGGAGGAAATCGGAGCACCTGGAGGAAACCCACTCAGTCACGGGGAGAACATGAAAACTCCACACAGACATCTCTTGAAGTCAGGATCAGACCCGTGTCTCTGGCGCTGTGAGTCAATGGCTCTACCAGCTGTGTTACTGTGGCACCCTATCCGATGAGTTATTCTGCCAGTAGGTGTCTGATCTGAAATGGTGACTGTTCCTCTTTCCAAAGATGCTAGTTAACTTCCTTGGTGATTCCAGAAAATTTCTTGCATTTATTTCAGAATTCCATAATCTGTATTTATTTTTATTTTCAATTACATTTAATAGTCACCAGGAAGTTAGCAGGTAGATGATCTGACTGAAGAACAGAAAGAGAAAAACAAAGTCACGTGCAGATTGAGGAATTTAAGGGCCTGTCCCACTTACGCGACCTTTACAGGCGACTGCCAGCACCCGGCGACCAGAAAGAAGCTACAACTCTTTGGAGACCTCTCACGACCATAGACCTCTCATGACCATCAAGGCTGTATGGTCGTGAGGGGTCTCCTATGGTCGTGAGAGGTCTCCAAAGAGTCGTAGCATCTTTCTAGTCGCCGCTGAATTTTCAACATGTTGAAAATTTCGGCGACCTATGACGGGTGTCGGCAATCGCCTGTAAAGGTCGCGTAAGTGGGACAGGCCCTTTAGTGTGACTTGGCATGGTCGACATGGACATTGTGGGCCGAAGAGCCTGTTCTCGTGCTGCACTGTTCTATGTTAAGTGTTCAAACATCCATTCAACCCCTCTGATAAAGATTAGGTGTTGGGACTGTAAAGGGAATTCTTTCAGTGGTGAATGGAGAGTCCAAAGGGTTATATATTTTAATTATATGATTTTTAAACTGTTGGAATTTTATTCTGACGTCAGACTTTATTTATTTCCTGTCAGAACTCTGGTCGCCAACTTACAGTCTGCTTCAAATCTCAGAATGAGTGGAAATCATGGCCCTCTGAGAACTGGGGCCCATGATAAGCTTTGATGTCATTGGCATGAAAGTTTGTGGACAAGTGGACAAAGTAGGAAACGTCCTACCAAAATACTGGCTTGTTGAGTAAGATATCACATTCACACTGGACTTCAATCCTTGCTGAGATATAGGTTGCAGTGCAGGACTGTGCACCTTGTAACCCTTTACTGGGCACCAAACTCACAGCACCATTCCTCTTACATCTTTACGACACAGGAGAAGACCATAAGCTCACCCTCAGGGCATTAACCAGACCCATTCTCCCATTTATTTCTCTGTAACCTATTCTCTCTCACATGTCTATCAACACCCAGCACCCCCTAATTCTCCTCCACATACTGTACATCAGGGTAATTTACAGTGGCCAGTTAACCTGCCCGCCAGTGGAAACGTACTGTGCACCCAGAGGCATCCAACACAGTCACAAAGAGAACATGGAAACTCCACCTGGGAGGTTAGGTTTAATCCCAGGTTGGTTTAGTTTAGTTTAGTTTATTGTCACCAAGGTACAGTATAGTCTGAAGAAGGGTTTCGGCCCGAAACGTCGCCTATTTCCTCCGCTCCATAGATGCTGCTGCACCCGCTGAGTTCCTCCAGCAATTTTGTGTACCTAAGGTACAGTATAGCTTTTGTTCCATGAACTTTTGTTCCTGGGAGATTAGCAGATGCGGCACTAATTGCTGCATTGTCCATCTCACCCGCTCCTCTTTTTAACATCAAGTCCCCACACGTGCCTCCAGAATTAGTGCAGATTGATAATGTTCCCAGCTCACTTGTAGATAAATTAACCTGAAGATGCCTGGGATCTCTGCTGAATTACCTTACTGAATTTCATTAAAGCAAATTAGTGGTGCATCGGTAAAGCTGTGGCCTTACTGCGCCTGAGATCTGAGCGATCCTGTCTGTACGGAGTTTGCACATTCTCTCCATGACCGCTTGGGGTTTGCACGGGTGCTCCCATTTCCTCGTTCAAAAACTCATTTTTGCATTCTTTTGAATATTTTTTGCATGCTTTTGAATATTTTTAAAGTTTGCCAACTTTAAAATTCCAATTTTACTTCGGAGTCACGTGACTACGTGAAGAACCCGCTTCCAACGCATGCGTGTCATATCGCTACACGCATTGCACGAGTCAACAGAAGGGTGGAGGTCATCCCCCAGTAACGGGAGAAGGAAAAAAGGACCAGCAAAAGGCAGGTAAGGACTCTGCATTTTTATTCACAGAAAAATGGACAGAGTGAAAAGGAAGCGGTCTGCAAAAAAGCTGCCCGAGAAACGCGTTGTAAACGTGGTTGAACGGCAGAGACAGCAGCCGTCGGCTCTAGAGGCCTCGGTAGAGGAATCAGCTGTGCCAGAAATCATTCTGGCACCGACGAAACTTACTCACCGGCCGGGAGGCAAAGTTCAAACAAAAACGCACCATCTAGCAGAGCCCGACTTGGAGCAGCAGCGGGCGACCAGCCCGTATCAATATCGGACCAGGGCTGAACGGGTGCGGCAGACGGAACAACCCAGCTATGAGTGGCTGCATACGGAGCAGCCAGGAGAAACAGCTGACCGGGAACACCGGGAACAGACGTGGACCGACAGTCAGGACCGGTGTGGCCAGCGGCGGGACGAGGAAAGCCCGCAAACCAGCACCCGTGAGTACCGGGGACGGGAACAGCTGGGATACAGAGAAGGGCAGCACACTGCTGAAAGGCTGCAGGAATGGGAGCAGCCAAAAATAGCAAGTGCAGCTCACCGTCTAAAGGAGCTGCTGGAGGAGCTCCTTCACAGTGGCAGTCCCATGAATGTGGAGACTAGCCACAGTGGGCAGACAAGCCCCATATGGGTACCCCGTGAGGGACCCCCTGAAATCTCGACCTCTTCGGAGGAGAGTGGGCAGGACCCTGATGGGCCAGACCCTGATCACACAGCTTCCCATGATCCTGAATCTGCAGAAAAACATACACTGCTGGACATGGTGGCTGATTACTTCAAACCAAGTCAAACAGGGGCAGACTTGGATTCCAGGATGGCAGCCAGTATTAACTACATGTCTGGCCATCAACTCCAACAACAAATATTCACAGAGACACTGGCCAGACATCTGCCACCTGGTAACTGTGATGCATTACAAATCCCCAGTGTCAACCAATGCATTTGGAAGCATATGGGGAAGGACATCAGGAACCATGATCTCAAAATCCAGAAAGCCTTAAAGGGGCTTACGGCAGGGATCACAGCTTACATCCGCACCCTGGACAAAACAGAGCAAACTAAAGGCCACCAAGACGCACTAGCCCTGTTCTGTAATGTACAATATGAGCTGAATAGCATGCGGAGGGCGGCTATTCAGCCAGCACTGGATCCTAAATATGCAACAATTTGCAAACAAAGAGCCGTTAAAACCCCAACCTTTTTGTTTGGGGAAGCCAAGACACTGGGGCTCATCAAAACCAGCGCAAAGGCTTATTTTGGATCACGGTACCAGCCACATGGAAGACCGAAAAGTGTGGCTTATATCAGTGGCAGTGCCAGAACATAATATAACCCGCAGCAGCCTTCTTTTAGGGTATGGCCAGGGACGGCCACCCTGGAAGATGCGGAAGCCTAAACCTCCAGTACAACCACGAACACGAATAAAAACAAAACCCCCTTTTTTCAAAAAACAAAGAAAATAATACAACCACCAGTAACCATGGAGGTAGGTGGGTGTGGTTCTTTTGTAAAAAAGGGACCCACGACGGTGGGAGGGAGGTGGCAATACTACAGTGACGAATGGTGTAAAATCACTACAGACTCGTATGTTCTAAGCAGTATTCAGGGTTGTCTGATAGAATTTACTCATCCCAATAACCCCCCAGTACAACATACACCAGAAAGGCATTTCGTCCTTACAAAAACCGAACAATCTAAAGCCCACATGGAGCTACAACGATTGTATACAAAAGGTGTGATTGAGCATACTACTCATGAACAATTAAAATTTGTATCAAACATATTTATTAAAAATAAAAAAGATGGGGGTTGCAGGATTATCATTGACCTTTCAACCCTAAACACATTCGTTCAATATGTTCATTTTAAGATGGATACCTTTATCACTGCTAAAGAATTAGTATCAGCTGGTTTCTATATGACAAGCATTGACTTAAAAGATGCATACTATACAGTACCCATCAGAGGGGAACACAGACATGGAGTTAAGTGTAAATTGATACCAGAAACGAATATCGATTATCTAGGATTCACCATTAACACGGTCAATATGTTAGTAACTTTACCAATAAATAAAGCCGCAGCCCTACAGGAGGATTGCAGCGAGCTTCTTAACACCAACAGACCCTCCATTAGACGGGTAGGCCGGATAATTGGGAAGATTGTGGCTACATTCCTGGCCACACATTTTGGGCCATTACATTATCAAAATTTGCAAAGAGCAAAAATTAGAGCACTCAAATTTAACAAAGGTCATTTTGATAGACCTATGGAGCTGCCTACGGAAGCTATAATTGAACTACAGTGGTGGGAACATAGCATTAGGTATTGCTCCAACCACATCATTATTGACAACTCGTCTATGGTATTACAAAATGGTGTATCCAAAGAAACATTTGGATATCGGCAACTTACCTACCAGGTAAGCTAAATTCAGTGGCAGACACCAGGTCACGCAAATTTAATGAAAACACGGAATGGATGTTAAATAAAAATGTATTTGCTGAAATTACAGCAAAATATGGTAGACCAGATATTGATATTTTTTGCGTCCACGTTGAATCACCAATTACCAAGGTATGTGTCCTGGGAACCAGACCCTGGGGCAGAAGCTACAGATGCTTTCTCACTGCATTGGGGGAAATGGCGTTTTTTATGCTTTTCCCCCATTCTGCATCATCAATCGGGTACAAAGGAAAATTCAACAATATTTGGCATCTGGAATTCTCATAGTACCCGATTGGCCTACTCAACCGTGGTATTCGGTCATACAGGGGATGGTGTTAGAACCATGTTCCATTATTGGACATAGCCCGAATTTATTAATTCATCCAGTAACTGGAGGGGGGCAGTCACCCATGCCATAAGACTATGGATTTGTTGATTTGTAGAGTCTGAAAGACCCACTACACGGCATGGGGCTGTCAGACAGGACGATGAATCTCATCACATCCGCACAAAGACTGTCAACACGGAAGCAGTACCTCGGACACATCAAGAAATGGGGCATATATACTGCTTTGACAACAACCTAGACCAAAGGGCCAAGAACATTCCGGCCGTATTGGAATTCTTAACAAACTTCCATTATGATAAACGATTGGGCTACAGTGCCATCAATAGTGCCAGAAGTGCACTCTCCAATTACCTATCACAAGGAACGGAGCGGCACACGGTGGGAACGCACCCCCTGGTAACAAAACTTATGAGGGGCATATTCAATGCAAATCCCCCTAAAACCAGGTACTCCAAAATCTGGGATGTGGGTGTCGTTTTAAACATGCTGAGGAGCTGGTGGCCCATAAACAGCATTATCACTGCAGAAACTGACCATGAAGATGGTTATGCTCATGGCGTTAGTTACTGCACAACGAGTCCAGTCATTAAGCAAACTGAGCCTGGACTCCTTGATCATCTCACGAGAGAAACTGGTGTTTGTCATACATGAGTTAATAAAACAAACAGACCAGGTTCATCGGGTCAAGTGATTGAATTTATGGCATATCCATATGACGAACGTCTGTGTATAGCAAGACATATCCAATTATACATGGAATATACTAAGAGCATTCGAGGTCAGGAAATGGCTTTGTTAATTTCTTACAAGAAACCGCACAAAAGGGTCACGACCCAAACTATCTCAAGGTGGCTCAAATGTGTCCTAAAGATGGCAGGAATAAACACTAATGGTTTTAAATCTCATTCCACCAGGGCTGCAGCAACATCCGCAGCAAAGGTTCTGAGGTACCCACGGACCAAATCCTCAGAATAGCAGGATGGTCATCCGAAAGGACTTTCCAAAGGTTTTATAATAAACCAGTTTTGGAGCCATCATCATTTTCGGAAAGCATTTTACGTTCAATATTATAATTTGCCCGAAGGGTTACAGGGCTATGATTTCAATTAATAAATGTATTTTCTCGTTATATCACACAAGTCTTTGTATAAGTGTGTCTAAAATTGCTAATGATACTCTCTCCCGATACCCAAGGCAGTTGTGAAGCATGGACTCGTTCCACGGCATGAGGTCACAGAGCTTTGAAATCTTCACGTAGTCACTCACGTGACTCCGAAGTAAAATAGTAAGATTAAACGAGAACTTACCAGTTTGAAGTTTGATCTGTATTTTATGAGGAGGAACGTTGAGGGAATACGTGCCCTCCGCTCCCACCCTCCTATGATCATATCAAAACTGGTATCTCTTTGATAATCTTACTATGTTAGGTCATTATAGTTTCTGTGACCTCACACCGCTGCTTTGAAGAATGACACGCATGCGTTGGAAGCGGGTTCTTCACGTATTCCCTCAACGTTCCTCCTCATAAAATACAGATCAAACTTCAAACTGGTAAGTTCTCGTTTAATCTTACTATTATGTTTGATAGACCAGGCTTGTCCTTATCCTTGCTCCAAGGGATTCAACCTGTGGCAACTCTACCCCAAAGATAGACACAAAATACTGGAGTAACTCAGCAGGTCAAGCAGCATCTCTGGAGAAAAGGGATACGTGACATCTCGGGACCTTGGAATTTGGCTCCAAAGCCTTTCTCCTTTGGCCAATTGACTGTACAAGGCCAGAGCTGTTTTCTTCCGGGTCCCAGTGATGGTACAGACACACTGTGGGAGGTTCCTCTACCAAACATTACTCTGAAAACTAGTGAGCCAAACTGTGGCAGATCCAAAAGATTAGCATGGCCGACTCCAACTAGCTCTCTTTCAACTGACTCAACATAAACATACCGGAACATCCAGAGAAAACCGTTGCGGACACAGGGAGAACGTATAAACTCCATACAGACAGCACCGTAGTCAGGATCGAACCCGGGTCTCTGGCGAAGTAAGGCAGCAACTCTACTGCTGCACCGCTCTTTCGCCTCTCACTTTTTTTCCTGTTTGTTCAGGGCAGACAGTAAGGTACTCTCAATTAATTTTGTGCATTACATCATTCCCAGGCAACTGTGGCAAACAAACAGGAAAGAATTGACCAACGTCACAATTACTGGAACATCAATGATGGAAGCCGGTGCTTGCTTCATTATATGGGCACGCCAAAAAACATCCGACCGAGTGCGCAAAGTGACACCATGTGGTTAAAATTATTGAAAAAGATAAATAAATAAGGCATTTTTTGATATCAGAAAGGTTATTAACACAATCCAGATTTCCCATGGAATTGGCCAAAAGAACAAAGTTTGACATTTGCAATTAAATGGATCTTGATGGAATTATAGAAGATGAAAAAGATGTTCGTTGCTTCTACTGATGTAATGAAATAATCATCTGAGTTGGACCTTCTGATTATAATGGCCTTTTGGCAACAACTATTTGCTGAAGAAATCCATGTTTGCATTCAATGAAAATTTACTGTTCTTGTCAGGGAAAGAACATACATTCCATTGCTATCAATTTAACACTAACAGCAGAGCTGGAATGTCTCCACATGGTCTTCCAGGAAGGAAATTCATCATCGCACTAGGACGTTTAACTCTTCTATGTTATTGTCTCCATTGAAATACGAGAACTTGGAATTGCCCACCATTTTCAAGAAAAATCCAAAGGCTTGTATATAACTACAAATAGGTAGCGTACTGACACCAGGACATTGGTGCAGCAGCAGAGCAGCTGCCTCATGGCACCAGCGACCCGGGTTCGATCCCGAACTCCGGCACTGTCTATGTGGAGTTTGCACATTCTCTCTGTGTGACCGCGTGAGTTTCCTCTGGGTGCTCCAGTTTCCTACCACATCCCAAAGATGTGCAGATTTGTCGGTTGATTGGCTTCTTTACATTGCCCATAGTGTGTAGGATGCAAAGGTGGGGTAAGATAGAACTAGAGTACAGGTGATCATTGGTCGGTACGAACTCAGTGGGCCGAAGGGGCCCATTTCCGCACTGCATTACTCCAGCACTTTGCAGCCTTTTTTTCTAGGACATTAGAGGTGAGAGGTGATCTTATATAGGTGTACAAAATCAAATCATGATAGGAATAGATAGGGCTAATGCAGAAAGTATTTTACCCAGGGCAGTGGAATCAAGAACGAGAGGACATAGGCTTAAGGTGAGATGGGCAAGGTTAAATAGGAACCCAAGGGGCAACTTTTTCCACTTGGAGGGTGGCGAGGGAATGGAACGAGCTGCCAGAAAAAGTAGTTGAGGCAGCCACAAGAACAGTAATTAAAAGACACTTGGATCTGTACATGGAAAGGAAAGCTTTAGAGAGACACGGGTCAAATGCAGACAAAGGGTAGTAACTTAGATGGAGTATCCTGCT
Source organism: Amblyraja radiata (assembly GCF_010909765.2). Taxonomy (NCBI): domain Eukaryota; kingdom Metazoa; phylum Chordata; class Chondrichthyes; order Rajiformes; family Rajidae; genus Amblyraja; species Amblyraja radiata. Next base: position 25,840,547 of record NC_045964.1, on the reverse strand, counting down.
TGGTGTAGACAATTTGGGCCAAAGGCTTGTTTCTGTGCTGTATGATGTAGCCTCTAAATAGATGACTAACTTAATGCTTCAATGCAATGGTTCAATGGTGCTTTATTTGTCATGTGCAACTGCACAAGGAAATTCTATTTGCATATTTACACAAGCGGGGTGTTTTAGCGCCATTTCCGCAAGTCCCAAGTCCGGTCCGCCCGCACACTCAATCTACTGGAGCAGTTCCCCTTCCAGGTAACCCCCAGGCTCCTGCAGGGCCTTCCTCCAACACCTTCGACCAGATTGGCACATGAACCGACGTCCGTCTCCTCGCCCGGCCATCTTTGTGTCCCGGGGTTGGCTTCCTGCAGCCGACCTTGAAGGCGCTGAAGCCAATATCCCGGTTCACCCTTTTGCATTTCTTCTTGCGTGCCCTTAGAAATAATATAACCACCAGCTCTCTGCTCTGCAGCAGCTCCTCTTGGGCAACCACTTGCTCAGTGGTACGTTGGTGCGTGTTCTGTCTCTATTTCCCATTGTCTTCCTCCTTACACTCTGAGGAATAGGCCGAGGGAACTCACTCCTGATATACTGCGTTGCATAATTATTCAACATGTCATTTAACATTTGAGTTTTTGAAAGCTGTCAAGATATAATAGGTTAAACACGAGCTGGAAAACACTAAAAACTTTCTCCTTACCCTGGCATTCTTGCTGAATGAAAGTGCGTACTGTTCAATTTACCGTGCAACTTGTAACATTCTAGCAAGCCAGTGTGGTCAAAAACTACATAAACAAACATTTGGTTATATTGGCTGGCATTAAATGAACATGCCTTTTTATATAAGCATAGCATCCGCATTAATATGTAATGGCCTCGATTCGAAGATTCCAGCAGCCTGGCCAAAGTTGATTAATGGAAAAGAAATTTGGGGTTTGGAACCAATTTAAAATTAATTAATAGCAAAAAAATGATGGAATACAAAAATGTACACTCTGCGAATACATTACAGATTCCTAACTAACAAGTTGGGGAGTAGAGAGGGGGGTTAAAAAAACACCATAATACAGAGGGAACTGGGTGGCCCATTAGTCTGAGTAAACTGCCATTTACTGCAGCCCACACAAATGGAATAAAATTCTCTGGTCTGAAGATTAACTATGTGACATCTGTCCGACTCAAAGAGCACACAAATGCTTGTCTTTCTCTTTCTTTAAATTTAATTTAGTTTAGGTTAGAGATACAGCGCGTAAAATGGCCCTTTGGCCCACCGAATCTGTGCCGACCAGTGATCACCCCGTACACTAACACTATCCTGCACACTAGGGGCAATTTACAATTTTTACCAAAGCAATTAACCCACAAACCTGTATGTCTTTGGAGTGTGAGGGGAAACTGGAGCGCCTGGAGAAAACCCTAACGGTACAGGGAGTACGTACAGACTCCGTACAGGCAGCACCCATGGTCAGGATAAAACCTGAGTCTCTGGTGCTGTAAGGCAGCAACTCTACCACTGCACCAATGTGCTGCACAAAACAATCTCTTTCAATTTTTTTAAATTGTGGTTATTTTGTTATTTTACTATGTTCATCTGTTCTGACTGAGATTGAATCGTACTTTTATCAATTTTGTTTGATTATGGGTCAATGATTTCTCAATTCTCTGTTAGCATTGCTCATGTGCGCACAGGCATTAAATTCACTATTTAACCAGCATTTTATTTTCCTCTTACCAGTACTCAGCTGCTGCCTTTTACTTGCATTTGATTGTGCATTCACAGTGAATTCTCTGGAAATTGACAGAAAGCAGACTTCCGTTGGATTGAGGTAAACTGAATAAATATTTTAGTTAATTCAGAAAATAAAATCTAACTGACATGAAGCTGTTCCTCATGTCCTACTTGGGCGACCTAATTGGCGAGTGTAGAAGAGTTTGAAAAAATGACATGTTGAAGACCTCCTTCGACTATGTAGACCTCTTTCGACCTCCTTTGACTATGTTGAAGACCAGCTTCGACTAGCTACAACTAACTTCGGGAAAATTGGACACCGAATAGTGGAGAGTGAAGACGACCTCCTTCGATCTCCTTCGACCTCCCTTCGACCTCCCTTTGACTATAATGAAGACTATCTACGACTACCTTCCACTACCCTCAATTACCTACGACTAACATGCCGGCCTACTACGACCTACTACGAATAAACCTACGAGTAAAAAATATATAGATTTTTTCCATGGCGACCTTTCTTTACTCGCGGGCATTTTTTAACATATTGAAAAAAACGCCGCGACCTAACTGAGGCCTCGAGTACGTGGAGACCACACTCGAGCATGAAGGAGAGTTACGAAGACCTCCTACGACCTCGTGTCAACCATGCTGCGACCTCGTGTCAACCATGCTGCGAGTATGAGTCAAGGACAAACATGCCAGAACTCGCGGATTAGGTCGCCCAAGTGGGACAGCCCCTTAAGACTGCACTGGGCCATATGGTGGGCCTACGGTTTTAACAACTGGCACTCAGAGAACACAAGGGATATGATTATTATTGTTGTAATTGTCACAATGTTTGCAAGGTACAGTAGAAACACGGAAATGCTGATGCTGGTTAACCAAGGAAAGACACAAATTGCCAGAGTAACTCAGTGGGTCAGGCAGCATCCCTGGAAAACATGGATAATCTGAAGAAGGGTTCTGACTCAAAACATTACCTAGAGATGCTGCCTGATCCGCTAAGTTACAACAGCATTTTGTGTCCATCTTTGGTATAAACCAGCATCTGCAGTTCCATCCTATACTTGGATAGGTGATATTTCAATAGACAATAGGTGCAGGAGTAGGCCATTTGGCCCTTTGAGCCAGCACCGCCATTCACTGTGATCATGGCTGATCATCCATAATCAGTACCCCGTTCCTGCCTCCCCATATCCCTTGACCGCTATCTTTAAGAGCTCTATCTAACTCTCTCTTGAAAGCATCCAGAGAATAGGCCTCCACTGCCTTCTGAAGCAGAGAATTTCACAGATTCACAATTCTCTGGGTGAAAAAGTTTTTCCTCATCTTTCTAAATGGCCTACCCCTTATTCTTAAACTGTGGGCCCTGGTTCTGGACTCCCTCAACATCCAGTTCCCAGCCCTGGTCCTCTTGCAGCCATGTCTCTGTAATTCCCACAACATCATACCCAATTTCTAACTGAGCCTCAAGCTCATCCACTTTATTTCTTATACTTCGCGCATTCACATACAACACTTTGACTTCGTTATTCACCTCCCCTCTCACTATCTTTAATGTCCCTGACTTTACTCTCTTATCCCTTCTTGAACTTTTCTTCCCATTATTTCGGGAGTCTTTTGTAACTTTTCCTGTACTCACTTCCTCTTTAACTCCATCTATATACTCCCAATTTGTCAACCACATTTAAACCCACACGTTTCAGTTCGGGACCATTCTTCAAACTGCATCAGTATTCCTCTGTATAAACAGATCAGATTATTAGACTTTTCCTCAGTTATCAGAATAGATTTTATTGCATATTTTGTTCTGAGTGCACACAAGAAGAAATGTACAATTTATCAGTTGGTTATCTCTATGTAGCATAACAAAATAAAAAGTTCATCATGATTCAAATAGTCCCCTTTAATTATCTGCATTTAGACCATCTTTAAAAATTACAAATCTGACTACCTCCAAAATGGCTATCCTATTTTTTGAACCCAGTAAACATTCAGTTTTGCAATGATACAATCTATTACTACACTAATGACAAGACTCCCATTTTCTCTCTATTTGTCTGGTCAACAAATATTCTCTCATCACTGTGCCCACGGCTGGAGACTGGATGTATGCCTGAGATGTTACTTTTGTAAGAAGAGAAATGGGAAGACCTTGCCAAATCACACATTAAACATCAATGGCTGGATGCTACGGAAATTTGTGGAATTGCTCTCCCTCCTGCCTTTCATTTCCTGAACTATTTTGATTGCAACCATAAATAACTATCTAATGGAAAATCAGGAAGGAACACATTTCCGCCATTATTGTTCCTCTGCAAGGGTAACGATAAGACATAAAAGCCAAATGGATTTTTTATGGAATGGCCAAACAATGGGACAATCTCAAATCTTGTTTCAGAATCTTTCCTAACCCATTACAGTCATTTGTTTAGATGGATGGTTTAAGTGCGAGTCCTCTCAAATTACTTTAATGTTATTTTTGGCCGTAATCAACTATTGATCTTCACTTTTGCAAAACATCCAGTAATTATGTTCCTTAGTTATGCAAGGTATCTATTGTTAAAATAAATATATCACTACAAGGTAATAAATGATCTTGACATTACACAGAGGGCAGTGGAGGCCATTTCACTGGATGTTTTCAAGAGGGAGTTACAGTAGATTTAGCTCTTAGGGCTAAAGGAATCAGCGGATATGGGGAAAAAGCAGGGACGGGGTACTGATTTTAGATGATCAGCCATGATCATATTGAATGGCGATGCTGGCTCGAAGGGCCGAATGGCCTACTGCTGCACCTATTTTTCTACTTTTCTATGTTTCTACCTTACAATTATTTTCAATTTAAATGTGCTCAGCAGCTGCCTGTAAAATTAAGTTACATTTACCAGTTGATTGTCAGTGCGCACAGCTTTGGGGTCAGTGGTTCAGAGGAGCTCTCGCTGTGAATTCTTGGAGTTCAACTTCATCAGAATGTGTGCTGCTGTGTGCTGGCAGGCACTATCAACACAACTCAATGACCCAACCACACTTAAAGTAGACAGGTGACGGACAGCTGTCCCTTTACAATCCTTCCCCACAATGTTACATTTTCCTGAAACGATAGGCTCTGAGAGTTAATAATACATTAATGAACTGTCTAAATGAAGACTGTGGTTGGGTCTCGACCCGAAACGTCACCCATTCCTACTCTCCAGAGATGCTGCCTGTCCCGCTGAGTTACTCCAGCATTTTGTGTCTACCTTCGATTTAAACCAGCATCTGCTGTTCTTTCCTACACAAGAAACTGCAGTTGCTGGTTTACAGAAAAGGACAGAAAGTGCTGGAGTAACTCAGAGGGTCAGGCAGCATCTCTGGAGAAGATGGATCTGTTTGAATCGGGTGAGGCCCTTTCATCAGCCTCCTCTGAAGTCTGAAGACAGGTCTGAGGAAGGGTCTCGGCCTGAAACGTCACCTATCCAAGTTCTCCAGAGATGCTGCCTGACCCGCTGAGTTACTCCAGTATTTTGTGTCCAGCTGGGAGATTAGTCCACCCAGTTTATTTAATTAAACTTTTGATAGTTGTCCTTATGCAAACCTTCAGGATGTATATAAAGCCAACAACGGAGCCACAGAGTCCTGGTATAGATTGAAGGTCTGTGCTATTCTTTCTGATTTTCTTTCTGACAGTGGGGTGCGGCAACTGAGCACAAGACCATTGAGATGTGAAGAGCAACAGCAACATACTCTGCTCGTAACCATCTCTGTATATTTGTGCCAGATTCAGAAAGGACAAGGTTGTGCATTGAAGCTTTTCATGTGTGGCCAAAGGATCTATTGCTACACTTGATAAAGGCTCCAAGAATCCAATAAGTATTTTGTTGCGTATGAAAGAGACACTCTGAGGTCTGTGATTTAATCTGGAAGAGGATGGAAGTACAGTGAAGGGGATAAACAAAAGATAGGCACAAAATGCTGGAGTAAATCAGTGTAAATGGAGTAACTCAACATATCAGGCAGCATCGCTGGAGAAAAAAGGTGAGTGCCGTTTCAGGTCAGGACCCTTCTTCAGACTCTTCTCTCTGACTTAGAATAGTCTGTCCTCAACAGGGGCCTTACCTTTGTATGCCTCCACCCCCACCTCAACGAGTTCCATGCCCGCTATGATGTCGAGTTTTTCTTTCGTTGCCTCCACGCCTTTTTCTGTGTGAACGGGTCCTCACCACCCCTTGATGATCCTTTCTCCCATCTCCACCGGTCCCCCTCCTCTAAGACTCTCCCGGATGGCCTTCTACCCTTTTTGGACCAGCCTGAAGAGGGGTCCCAACCTGAAATGTCGCCTATCCTTTTTCCCCAGCGATGCTGCCTGATCTGTTGAATTACTCCAGCACGTTGTGTCTATCTTCGTTATAAACCAGCATCTGCAGTTCAATTTCACACAAGGGGATCAACAGATGTTTTAATTATTTCACATGCAATCGACGTCATGGGAACAGTGGTATTAATTGTCCATCCCTCTTGTCCCCTAGAGGACCAACAAGAGTCACTGCATTGGAGGATGAGGAGGTCACATGCAGAAATAGCGAACCTGATGGTTGTGAATAAACCAGATGTGTTTTTACAATACTTTCACAACACAACATGGCTATCCCTCTTGAGACCAGCTTTTTAATTTAAAATGTAATAATGCTAAAAACAACTTGAATTTCAACTCCCCCGGTGCAGCGGTAGAGTTGTTGCTTTACAGCACCAGAGACTCAGGTTCGATCCTGACTACAGGTGCTGTATTTACGGAGTTTGCACGTTCTCCCTGTGCTTGGGCTTTCACCAGGTGCTCTGGTCTCCTCCCTCACTCCAAAGACGTGCAAGTTTGTAGGTTAATTGGCTTCTGTAAATTGTCTCCAGCGTATAGGATAGAACTAGTGTACTGGTGATCACTGGTTGCCGTGGACTCAGTGTGTCGAATGGCCTGATTCCACTCTGTATCACTAAACTAAACTAAAAACGAAAGCTCCTTGGTGAGATTTAAACTCTGGTCTACAAATCAATCTTCCACGCAATCAGATGAAAAGCCCTATTCTACTGTGCATTATTCTACAATGCTCCATGGTCTCCAAGAACAAATAAAAAGGTAAAAGAAAGCTTAAAATAGCGACAGTTGCAACCCAAGAGCAAGCTATTTTCATTACATACAATTGCATATTGATTGATATAGGAGTATCAAATATTTCTACATTGTGACTGCATAGTTCCTTGGCCTTTTGAAACTATCAGCTTTCAGCATTTTTTCAGTTTAGATCCTTTGACAGAAATAAAACACCCAAATGAACCATTCCTGTTTAGATTCATTCAAGAATCTCCAGCAAACACAGGAAAACAATGGCCAATTGTATCATGGAGCAAGGTGACCTTAAAGAGAAAGCACCATCTCTCTGAATTGGTTATGTAGGTTACAAGTTGCAGTCGGAGAGTTAATTCCACCCGGTAATTCTCTTTGTCTTCTCCTCTTATCACCTCCAAACCTTTATAATCATCACCACACTTCTATCCCCCAAGAGTCCAGGGTGCTTTATTGTCATCTGTCCCAAACAGAACAATGATATTCTTCCTTGCCCAGCAGAATATGTAAACATAGTACTCTGCAAATAATATAATAAACAAAGTTATATACATATATACACACTTACCTGCATCGACCTATCACTTTTCCAACTCTTGCACCACCCCATCCTAACAGATCCCTGCCCTCACGCCATTCTTGAAGGAAGGTCCTAGCCCAAAATGTTTGTCTGTTCAATTCCCTCCAAGGATGCTGCCTGTCCTGCTGAATCTCTCCAGCAGTTTGTTTTTTGCTCACTACTCAAGAGTCCCTTTAAGATGGTGTGAGAGAGTGGTGACATTTCACACAAAGCTCCTCTTAAAGACAGCCCTCCATGAACCTATTTCCTTCTTCTCTATCCGTTCCAGTGCGAAGAGAGTCATTAGATCCAGCAATGAAAGTCTCTTGTCATCGTCGCCAAATCAAGGCAACGCTCAGGACCACTGATCTTTATCAACACGATGCCATCGTCACAGCTGTTCCGGCAACAAACAGCAGGAGGATGCCCAGTCGAGGTGGAGGGGAGAGCTTTCCTGTGGGGCAGTAAAGAAGGGGATCCCAGCACCCAAGGGCCACACCCCAGTATATTTCTATCTGGCATTCAATCTCTCAAGAACAAACTTGAAGACCTCAGATCAGTTTTACTGAAGAGACGGCTCATCTCCGAACCTGCTCTACAACCCGAGTGTTTTGCCATTCATTGTATGGAGTCCTCAAGCAATGCCAGGAAACTATTCATCGACTTCACTGAGTGCAAAGTGCCGTACTTTGGGAAGTCTAACCAAGGCAGGACTTATACAATGAATGGCAGCGCTCTGGGGGCTATGGGAGCAGAGGGATCAAGGAGTGCAGGAACATAGTTTCTTTAAAATAGCATCACAGATCGATAGTGTGCTCAAGACAGCATATTGCAGAGGGGTGCTGAGAAGATATTGCCAGGACTCGAGGGCTTGAGGTGTAGGGAGAGGTTGAACAGGCAAGGACTTTTTTCCTTGGATGCGGGGTGATCTTTTAGAGGTGCATATGATCATGAGAGGAATAGATAGGGTAAATGCACAGTCTTTTACCCAGAGTATTGGAATCAAGAACCAGAATAGTTTTAATGTGAGGGGAGGGGACGGATTAAATAGGAACCCAAGAGTCCATTTTTGTTTTAATACACAAAGGGCGGTAGGTTTATGGAATGAGCTGCCAGAGGAGATAGTTGAGGCAGGTATGATCACAATGTTTAAAATACGTTTGGACAGGTACATGGACAGGATTGGTTCAGAAGGATATCGGCCAAATGCAGGCAGGTGGAACTAGTGTAGATGGGGTATGTAGGTCAGCATGGGAAAGATGGGCCGAAGGGCCTGTTTCCACATTCTATGACTGCAAGACGTCCTTGGTCCTGTTCTCAAAATCCAATCCAATCTTTATCTGCCTCCTTGCCTACGACTGCAACTGCACGATTACTCTCAATGACTGGTGTCCAAGTACAACTAGATTCCTATGTTCATCTATTTTTACCACTTTATCTCCATTTAAGGAATATTGTGCCTTTTTTCGCTTTTTTTTTTGTCCTGCCAAAGTGGGCAACTTTACATTTGGCAGAGATGCTGCCTGACCCACTGAGTTACTCCAGTAATTTGCGTCTATCTTCGGTATAAACCAGAATCTGCAGTTACCTTCTGCACAATTTTACACGTGTCCACTTTATACCTCAACTGCAAATAAAGACTAGCCTCACATACCTTTTAAATCCAGGTTGGTGGCCCAATTCGCATGAAGGAGGCTGTACTACATGCGCCAGCCAGGGCTGGTGTAAAGCCCAATGGCCAAACGTAAAGTCCTCTCCAGCTGCTGTTCTCAGGATGTTTGTGCTCCAGGGATGCAACTCGCAATGGATGGTAAATATTGGTCTTGCCAGAGGCATATACATTCCAAATAAAATGGATAAATAAACTGAAACTTAAAATTTCATAAATCCCAACACTGGACCTTAAAATACCTTGCTAAAGCAGTTTAAAATGCCCCTCCAAGGCCCACACAAAAAGTTTGCTCACAGATCCTGTGCCAGATTTAGAGTTGGAGCAGGAGCCTGTTCGTTTGAACGAAGATTTTATACATGTGAGAAACAAGGTGCGAATTAGCAGTTACTGATTTTTAATTATTTATGTTTGCAGCAGTGTTTATGACTTTTTAATTGCTTGCAGGTGCTTAAAAGTGATTTTCATTTTCATTCCTTTCAAAAATAATGAATTAATTTATTAGTTGATTATGTTAATTACAATAGTTGTTGCGCGTTTGTGAACATCAAGCCTAGATAGAGTGGATGTGGAGAGGATGTTTCCACTAGTGGGTAGAGTCTAGGACCAGAGGGCGCAGCCTCAGAATAACAAGACATACCTCTAGAATGGAGATAAGGAGGAATTTCTTTAACCAGAGGTTTAACCAGAACAATAGACATCCAACCATGTCATCTCTGGGTGCCCGCTCTACCACCCAACAAATGGAGCTCAGGGCCTGGCAGACATTGCCACAGAGGCAACAACCTGGCTACTCTACACCCAGCTTGAGATCTAACTATTCCTTTGGTTTATGTTTCATTCGCAAGAAGTAAAAGAAGAAGAAGATGAAGAACCAGAGGGTGGCAGATCTGTGGCATTCATCGCCATAGATGGCTGTGGAGGCCTATCCTTTGGGTATTTTTAAAGCAGAGATTGATAGGTTCTTGATTATTAAGGGCAACAAAGGTTATGGGGAGAAGGCAGGAGAATGGGGTTGTGAGGAAATGTAGATCAACCAGAACTGAATGGCGGAATAAAGCTGATGGGCCTAATGTAATAATTCTGCTCCTGTCTTCTGATCTTATCACAGGGTTTACAGAAGTTTAGTACTTTGGCATGCGTAATCATGGTCTGGTTATCTAGTATTAGTGATAAATGATTGTATATTTGTTGAATTGTTGCATTTAATGTGGCTGTAAAGCTGCAGCAGGGAAGACTTTCATTGTTCTGATCCTGGTGCCGTTGGCAGTTAAACACTCTTTTGACTAGGTTACCTTCTCATACATTCTCCACCAATTTATTTGATCTGTTGATGAAGGTAAGTGATCAAAGGCAGTGCTTCAAACAACTGAGTCTCTGAAATTCTCTTTCACCCATTCCTTTCTCCATGCAACAAGGGGAATGGAGCAAATCCCCACCCTCTTCCCCCCTCCAATGATGCAAAGGTGATCAGAATATGCACAACTCCAGCACAGAATGGGACCTGGTTGCTCTGCAGATCATTGAAGGACATAAGGAATAGTAGAATTAGACCATTCGGCCCATCAAGTCTGCTCCACCATTTAATCATGACTGATCTTTCTCTCCCTCCTAATCCCATTCTCCTGCCTTCTCCTCATAACCTCTGACATCTGTACTAATCAATAATCTATCTATATCTGCCTTAAGATGAGTCAACATGACGGACTGAAGGAGGGGGGCACCATTGTGTATGGCTGCTATGCCTACAGTCCGTCCTTTCACCTTTTAATTTATTTTTAGTGTGTTAAAAAGTTTGTTTGGAGGTCTTCTAGTTATTTTATGTGGGGGGTGAGGGGGGGGGGGTTAGGGGGAAACTGTTTTTCTCAGTCCCTACCTGGTCGGAGATGTGTCTTTCCTCCGAACTCCACTTCGCTCCCTCCTCGTGGCCTACCACCTGGACTGGAGCAACGTTTCCTGTCGGGACTGGCCAGAACTTCAGCTTCGGCAGCGGCGCAGCGCTGAAGCACCATCGCGGGGCGGGCGATGCCTTACCGAGGATCGCCATGTGGTAAACTCCGGAGTATTGAGACCGTCGACTCCAACATCGCGGAGCTGTGGTTGCGAAGCGTCCAGCTGCGGGCAGCGCTGACTTCAACATCGCAGAGGCCTGGGATCTTTCGCCGAGGTCGCCAGTGTGAATTTCCACCCAGCGCGGCCTGTGGACTTCGGGAGTCGCGGTCTCCGGTAGGAAGCGGCCGATTCAGAACTCCAATGCCGCTGAGAGTGTTCTCTCCAAAAATGGAGCTCCATCATCCGGGCGAGAGGGCCTGAAATATTGGGCCTCAGCTGCGGCGACTGCAGAGGCCTCAAATAGGCCCCGACCACGGGTGAACACAGAGGAAGAGGACTGGACTTTTTGCTGCCTTCCCTCACAGTGGAAAATATTGATTCTGCTGTGGGGGGACGTTTCATGTTAAATTCTATAGTGTGTTGTGTCTTCTTTTTTTATTTTGTATGGATGTATGGAAACCCAATTTTTTCGATGTACAGCACTTTGGTTTCAACGTGAGTTGATTTAAATGTGCTATATAAATAAAAATTACTTACTTACTTAAAAATATCCACTGACTTGGCCTCCACAGCCTTCTGTGGCAAAAAATTCCACAGATTCACCACCTTCTGACTAAAGAAATGCATCCTTTAATTCTGAGGCTATGACCTCTAGTCTTAGACTCTCCCACTAGTGGAAACATCCTCTCCACATCCACTCTATCCAAGCCTTTCACTATTCTGTAGGTTTCAATGAGGTTCCCCCTCATTTTTCTATACTCCAGCGAGTACAGGCCCAGTGCTAACAAATGCTCATCATAGGTTAACCTACTAATTCCTGGGATCATTCTTGTAAACCTCCTCTGGACACTCTCCAGAGCCAACACATCCTTTCTCAGATATGGTGCCCAAGGGTTCCAGGAAGGAGTTCTGACTCAATGTGTGATCGCAAGTATGCATAGCAGCTTTTATCTACAAACAGCATTTAAAAACCGAGAACAAATGGGTCTAATTTCAAGTCAATTTTAGTTTAGTTTAGAAATATAGTGCGGAAACAGGTCCTTCTGCCACCGAGTTCATGCCGACCTGCGATTATCCTGTACGCTAACACTATCCTACACACTAGGGACAATTTAGAATTCTAACCTAAGCCAATTAACCTACAAATCTGTACATCATTTGAGTGTTAGAGCACCCAGGGTAAACCCATGCAGTGACAGGGAGATTGTACAAACTCCATACAGACAGCACCTATAGGATTGAACCCGGGGCTCTGGCACTGTAGGGCAGCTACTCTACCTCTGTACCACCATGCCACCCCATTTCCTCTATGTATAACTTGTCAAATCCTTAAACAATCTCAATCAGTTCAATTCTCAGTCCCCACCAGTGTTACCATTCCCAATGCAATTAGTATTTTCCAAGATATATTAAATCTCAGTTTTAGCATCCTTTGACCAAATCTTAGAATATTGGAGCTACTAGAGTCTGCAGATGTTGGAGTCTAGAGCCAAAAGCAAACCCCACCCACAAAATTATAGTGGAAACCTGGCTCTGTGAATCCTATTTAATTCCAATGTCCCTCCAAGAAATAGGAAATCAGATGGATTTACGGTCAATGTTCTACAGATAAAGTTGACATACAGTGAACCTGCCATCCTTGGAATCAGTGTCATGAATCTTAGCCGTATGTTGTGTATGGCATGTATATCCTTTCTAAGCTAAGGAGGGCAAAACTGTACACTGTATTCCAGGTCCGGTCTCGCCAAATCTCTGTTTAACTGCAATAAAGCTTACTGACTCCTGTAATCACATCCATTTGTTATACTGGCTGAAATACTGTACCATTTTGTTTTAGTTTAGTTTAGAGATACAGCGCGGAAATAGGCCCTTCGGCCCACTATGTCTGCACTGACCAGCAATCCCCGCACACTTACACAATCCCACACACTCACACTAGGGACAATTAACAATTTTACCGAAGCCAAGTATCCTACAAACCTAGACGTCGTTGGAATATGAAAGAAAACTGGAGCACTCCGAGAAAACCTATGCAGGTCACAGGGAGAACGCACAAACTCTATACAGACAACACCCGTAGTCAGGATCGATCAGGGTCTCTGACGCTGTGAGGCAGCAGCTTTTGCCACTGCAACACTGTGCCATCCTAAGCACTGTACTTCTAAGCACCGGCTTAATCGGCACATTAGCCGACAGTGACCCCTGTCCAACTATTGTCAAGACCCCTTTACAACATCAACACTGATCAATATCTCATCACATAACAAACACTCCAGTTATCAGTCATGCTTTACAAATGAGATGGTGTCACATTTTACCACATTATATTCCATCTGCTCTGTTCTGGCCCACTCACTCAGTTTGCCCATAATCCCCTGTAGCATCTTTACCTCTTATTCTGTACTCACATTCCTGTCAAGTTTAGTTTTAGCAGCAAACTTGGAAATTTGACATTTGGTCCCTTCAGCTAAATTGTTGACATAGATTGTGAAAAACTGGGGCCCGTGCACTGACCCCCAGCAGTATCCCACAGGACACAGCCTGCCAACTTAACACAGATCTCTTTATTCTGACACTTTGTAGTCTATCGACTAACCAATTCTCTATCCATGTCACACTCAAGCCTTATAAACCAACCTCACTGATTCCCTCTTATTTAATCTACTCATCACATCTTCAACTCCAGCAGTTTAGATAAACACTATTTACTTTTTTTTTAAATCGCGTTGACTTTTCCTAATTCTATTATTCCCCTCAGATGTTATTTTATTACATCTTTCATTACTGTTCCCAGTACTTTCCCCACCACTGCTGTTAGGACACGTTCGTGGCTCTCAGTTTTCTTTCTCTTTCCCATCTTAAATGGTAGGGTCATATTTCTTCGTCTTCAATCCAGCAAACAATTCTAGAATCTATTAGTTTAGCAGACAGATGCAGCATGGAAACAGGGTCTTCGGCCCACCAAGTCCACACCGACCATTGATCACCCATTCACACTAGTTCTAGGTTATCCCACTTTCTCATCCATTCCCTACACACTAGGGGCAATTTACAGATGCCAATTAACCTACAAACCCGCACGTCTTTGGGATGAGGGGAGGAAATACTGAAAGCAATCTCGCGGTCACAGGGAGAATGTGCAAACTCCACACAGACAGCACCCAAGGTCAGGATCGAACCTGGGTCTGTGGCGCTGCAATGCAGCATCTCTACCAGCTGTGCCACTGTGCCGAATCTATAGAATCCTGGAAGATGACAACAGGGGTCTTCCACCTCTTCTCTCATCTCCACCTCCTGCATGTGAAGCAACATCAGAAAACTATGGAGCCTCACATATTGTGTGCAGTGTTTGAATGGCCCCCAGGTTAGCCTCATGTATTGAATGCTTGTCAACCATAATCCATCATTTTTTTGAGAGGATAGACACACAATGCTGGAGTGACTCAACGAATCAAACCGCATCTCAGGAGAAAATAAATAGATTAAGTTTCGGGTCAAGACCCTTCTTCAGACTGTCTGAAAAAGGGTCTCGACCCGACGCATCAGCTATTCCTTTTCTCCAGAGATGCGGCCTGACCTGCTGAGTTACTCCAGTATTTTGTGTTAATCTTCGGTGTAAACCAGTATCTGCAGTTCCTTCCTACACATTTCGTTGAGAGGTGCAGACTAGTTTTAACTCGTGCTACTTAAATTGCACTCAAAATCAGCCTCCTGTATGATGCTTTGTCAGTAGACCTATTGGAAGGAAAATAATGTTTGACTGATCTATTGAAGTTCTTTGGAAGATGTTGCTAGTAGAGGAGAGGAGAGGAGAGGAGGGACCAACAGCAGATATGGCACATTAGGATTTTGAGAATGATTTTTTCAAATCAAGCCCCATACAAAAACTTGGTGAATAAAATTAGAGCACATGGGATTGTGGATAATACACCAGTTTGGATTCAGAACCGGTTTAAGTATGGTAAGTCAAAGAGTAGAAATAAACTGATCCTTCTCTGCTTGGAGGACTGGCACTGGAACTCTGCTTGGGCCAAAATATTTGCAATCTTTTTGTAGATTGGCTATTGCATGTTAGCCAATTAGAATGCTTAGTAATTATAACTCTGCCTAATTATAACATTCATAGTGTAAGAACTTGCCCACTGCCTGGCAGTAATGGTATCAGTGTGAACATGTAATTGGACCTGCTTAGAAGATAATGACCTGAACAATAAAGATGCTTGCGTTTCAACCTGTGTGAGTTTGAGCTCTTTACACTTTTCAATCAATATTTCCTTTTTCTTAGGGGATAGAGCCTTTTCTGTTGCTGCTCCGGCACTCTGGAACACCTTGCCGTTGCACATCAGACAGGCCCCCTCACTGTCCATCTTCAAATCCTCCCTAAAAACATATTTTTATTCTTTGGCTTTCGACACTGGCTGAGGCATTGCTCCTGTTTTTAGTGCTTTTAATGTCTTTTAATTTTTAGTGTGTTTTTTATAGTCCTTCGTTTTACGGTTTTTAATGGTTTTTAATTGTTTGTAATAGCTTTTTGTTCATGATTTCTCATGTACAGCACTTTGTGGCAACTGTAGTTGTTTAAAGTGCTTTATAAATAAAGTTATTATTATTATTATTATTATTTTCCAGGACGTCGCCAAGACTTGAGGACCTGAAATATAGGGAGAGGTTGGGCAGACGAGGGCTTTATATTCTTTGGCACGCAGAAGGATGAGTGATCTTATAGAGGTGTACAAGATCATATGGGATAGATTTAAAAAAAGGCACAGTTGGTATCAATGTACAGAGTCTGCTACCCTGAACAGAGGAATTAACAACCAGGGGACATAGAAACCCGAGGGGGTAACTTTTTCACATAGACGGTGATGAATATATGGAATGAGCTGCCAGAGGAGATAGTGGAGGCAGGTACTATAACATTTGAAATACATTTTTACAGGTTAATGGATAGGAAATGTTTAGACGGATATAGGCCAAATGCAGGCAGCTGGGACTAGTGTAGATGAAGCATCTTGGTCAGCATGGGCAAGTTAAACTGAAGGGCCTTTCCCATGCTGTATAACTGTATCTACACAGACAATTTAGCAGACAACATATGCAAGATGGTGAGGATAACACGAGGTAAAGTGTGAACATGAGTCGGGATGAGAATACCAAGTAGCTTTAAGGGGATTAATGTGATAAGCTGAATAAATGGGCAACATAACGGCAGATGAAGAGAATGCGGGAAATGTGAAAGTATCCATTATTTTGCAAGTGCGTGCATATATGCGTGGGTGAGTGCATATTTCCAATCACACAAGGCGCTACTGAAAGAAAAAAATCAGTGCACTGTGCATTTGAAGTAGGCAAATGATATATGATCTTCACTGTGGGAGAATTTGAGTGAAGGAGTAAAAATATCATACTGTGGGGAACTTTGGTGAGACCACAGCTGGAGTTTTGTGTACAGTATTGGTCTCCTTATTTAAAAATATATTTGCTACAGAAGTAGTGCAAAGATTCCACAGTCTCTGCAGATTTCCTGTGGTGGCAGGTTGGTTATTTCAGGACAGATCGAGATGGAGACCGGGTCTCTAGTCTTCACTTCCTCTAATTTAGAGGAAGGAGAGACAACCTCATTCTTCGAAGTCTTAATAGGGTAGATGTTTCCCCAATCCTGAACCAAGATATGGCTAGGGAGCCTAGGACCAAGGGTTAAAGTCCAGAACCAAGGATTAAAGTCTCAAAGTAAAGAGCAGGCCATTTAGGAAGTATGCAGAAATTTCTCAATTTAGAAGTAGTGCAGTGGTAGAGTTGCTGCTTTACAGTGCCAGGGACTCTGGTTTGATCCTGACCATGGGTACTGTCTGGATGGATGGAGTTTGTACGTTCTCTCTGTGACTGGGTGGGATTTCTCCAGATGCTCCAATTTCCTCCCACAATCCAAAAACGTACACGTTTACAGATTAAAACTTGTCCCTAGTGTATAGGGGTGGTCGCTGGTCAGTGCGGGCATGGTGGGCCGAATGGCCTGCTTCATCGCTGTTTCTCTAAAATCTAAAGTCTGAAGGATGATGAATGTTTAGTTTCCTACCCCAGAGGGCTGTGGAGGGTCACTCATTTCTGCACTCAGGATTTGATGCCTGCCTTTCTAGTTTACTCCCCTGTGTATCTATGCTTTGATTTGGCTTAATAGCTTATCTAACTCGATTGTCTATCTTAGCATACAAGAAATAACTGCATAAAAGCTTGATTTATGGCCTTTTTTACAACAGAGCCAAAAAAAATCCCTTGAGCAGCAACATGCAATCATCTCAGATTAAAGTACCTTACCATATGGTTGCATAATATAAATCATAATCTATATGTTATTGGTGGTGATATGTATTCACAGTGGACTCAATGTCAGTGAAGGTCGTGTAGTGTTTCAGGTGCAGGCATTATGACACGATGTGGCGAAAATAATTCTGAGTAACTTAAACACAGTATCCAACAAATGGGCAGAACGTAGAACCATGCAGACATAGTTACTTGGTATAAAGCTGTGATTCCTTTTATTAATAAATGTTTAACTATATTTTATTGGCAACATTATTTATTGTGGTTTAGGTTCCAGCTGCTAAAATCATTCCAGAATTATCTTGCTTTGGATCCACGCTGATCAATGAAACTAAGTAATTCAGCCAAAACCTCATCAAATTTAATAAGATGTTCCAATAGATAATTGGCAACAATTTTACAGCGCTAAGCAGATGCACCTGTAAAACAAATTCATGCTCGTTCACTCTGAGGAAATGTAACTGTCCTTCGTGAGACCTGTGCAATTAGAAAGGTGAGAAGTTTACTGCTTGGTCATTTTTGCTTCCCTTTCTAATTTGCTACCTTTCAGGTTGTTATCTAACAGGAGATTTGTGAATTTTCATCCATAGGGTAATGCCAAATTTGCTGTAGAACTGTGGGCTATACCAAGGAGTAACAAACAGCTTTGTCATCTGAAACTAAAATATTGCAGATGTTTAGAAGTTGAAAATAAAAAGCAATAAATCTTTGAAATGCTTTGCAAGCCAGGTAGCACCTGAGTTTAAACTAGAACCTGTTAATGTTTCTCAAGCCTTGAGGTGAATTTTAAAGGCTAAAAGATTAAAGCAGGATCTGTTCCTGGTGTTTATTATCGATATTGTCTAATGGATGGAGTCTTTCCAGCTTTTTTTCTGCTTTGATACCCAGTTTTACAGGCAGGACTTCCAGTTAATAAATGGGGTGACAATTTAGCTCAATCACTTCAACTGTCTGGCAGACTAGAGCTTTCTAATGTTGCCCGAAACTTAGCCAGAAATATCTCACTCCTAATAATTCATTGACTTAACAGCCAGCTTCCCCATCAACCAAAGTCTATTCTCCTTCTATTGAATCAGCCAGCAGTAACACGAAAGCTCAAAACAGTTTCTTTTGCACTTTCAAAAGCGTTCTGATAAATTCAGTATGTGAATAATTCGGTATCATATGGTCAGTTTTGCACACAGTACTTTCCTCATCTCTGATGCATTGGATTTATTAGAAGAAACAAGGAACTGCAGGAACTTCAGTCTGAAGAAGGGTTTCGGCCCGAAACTTCACCTATTTCCTTCGCTCCATAGATGCTGCTGCACCCGCTAAGTTTCTCCAGCATATTTGTGTACCTTCGATTTTCCAGCATCTGCAGTTCCTTCTTGAACACAACTGCAGGTACTGGTTTACCAAGGAAAGGCAAAAAACACTGGAGTAACTCAGCAGGTCAGGCAAGACAAGTGAGTCTGAAGAAAGGTCTCAACCCAAAACGTCACCTATCCAGGTTCTCCCGAGATGCTACCTGACCCATTGAGTTACTCCAGCATTTTATGTCTTTCATGTGGGATTTATATCTTGTCCAGCTCATGATGAGTATTAATACAAGTGAATGGAACTAGTAGGCCCCTAATTCCTCACAACACTTTGCATTTCAATACGATCTGCCTCAAACCTCAACTCATCTGTGTGTCAATTGCAAATTCACTGATCTTTTAAATGTTTATCCACCTCTTCCTTAAATACTTCCATCGCTCCAACCTCCTTGGCTTTGAGGTAGAAAATTCCAAAGATTCGCCTCACTGTGCGAAAAAATTCCTATATAATTTAGCTTTAAATGCCCTCCACCTTATCTTGAAATTTTGCCCCTTGTTCAATACTCTTCCACTAGTGGAAATGATTTATTATTTACCCTTTCAGACCTCTTTAGGATCTTATATTTTTCAGGAGGGTCACCCTTTGTTCTTGCACACTCCAAAGAATATAAATCTAACTTCTTTAACTGTTCGTGGTAGGACAATCCTCTCATCCAGGAATTGGTCCAGTGAATCGCTCATGGGCTGCCTTCAACGTTACCGTATCCGTTCTTAAATAAGGAGACCAAAATCATGCCCTGAGCTCCAGGTGCAGCCTTAACAAGAGCAACACTTCTCTATTTCTAAACACCAACCCTTGTTCAGTCAAAAAACAACACAAATGCATTGTACGCCATGCTTACTGCTATTAGTGTCTGGATGTGCTGGTGTTTTTAGCTGTTAACTTTTATCAGAAAAACAATTTAGTTTTATCTACGACATGGAAACAGGTCCTTCGGCCCACGCCGACCAATGGTCACCCATAGACTAGATCTATCCCAGACAAGGTTAATTCCCGGGATGGCGGGACTGTCATATGCTGAGAGAATGGAGCGGCTGGGCTTGTATACTCCGGAATTTAGAAGAATGAGATGGGATCTTATTGAAACATATAAGATTATTAAGGGTTTGGACACGCTAGAGGCAGGAAACATGTTCCCGATGTTGGGGGAGTCCAGAACCAGGGACCACAATTTAAGAATAAGCGGTAAGCCGTTTAGAACGGAGATGAGGAAACACTTTTTCACACAGAGAGTTGTGAGTGTGGAATTCTCTGCCTCAGAGGGCGGTGGAGGCCGGTTCTCTGGAAACTTTAAAGAGAGAGCTAGATAGGGCTCTTGAAGATAGCGGAGTCAAGGGATATGGGGAGAAGGCAGGAATGGGGTACTGATTGTATATGGTCAGCCATGATCACAATGAATGGCAGTGCTGGCTTGAAGGGCCATATGGCCTACTCCTGCACCTATTGTCTATTGTCTATTGTGTATTATCTATTGACACTAGGGGACAATTTGCAGGAGCCAATTAACCTCCAAATGTGGGAGGAAATCAGAGCACACAGAGGTAACCCACGTAGTCACAGGGAGAATGTACAAACTCAGTGCAGACAGCACCTGTAGTCTGGACCGAACCTGGGTCCTTGTCCTTGTTAGGCTGCAACTCCAACCCGCTGTGCCGCCCTTGTGAAGCAATGTGAAAATATTTCCTGTTATTATCATCATGACTTTGATCAGAAACCTTTCTACCAAGAGCTTAGAATCTAACCAGAAGTTTGAGGCAGAGTTAGTCCAGGAGCAAACCTTTCAAAGGATGCATCCAGAACAGACGACCAGCATTTGAGAATGAATACTGGAAGTCCAGTTGTCGGTAAAGAGAGTCTTTATCCTGACAAACCCATAAAACCTTTTGGTTTAAACAAAGATTCCACTTTATTTCTAAATCAGAGACTGCTAGATTTCTGCTAAACGAAGATGTATGGGACACGGTCCAAATGTATGAAGTTATGTCATGGATTGGCTATGTGTCTCATTTCCAGACTGAACACTCTCGAGGTACCACATGGCCTTTTTCTTCTCCTATGAGCTCTCGTTTTCTTCCTGCAGTTGCTGACAGACTTGTGTATTTTTGGCATTTTTAATTTTATTCATCTGCAACATGTTTTGGCAATGTTCATCCTGAGCACTTTTAAACTTCCAAATACGAAAATTGTGTTGGTTTTATGATTCCAAAGATTCAATAAGATAAATAAATATTGAAACAAAGACCTGGAGATGCTGGTTTATACCAAAGATAGACAGAAATTGCTGGAGAAACTCATCGGGTCCAGCAGCATCTCTTGAGAAAAAGGATGGGTGACTTTTCGGGTCACGACCCTTCTTCAGACTCATGAACTGACCTGGGTTCGATCCCGCCTATGGGTACCGTCTATATCCTCCCTGTTTGTACATTCTCCCTGTGATCGCGTGGGTTTTCTCTGGGTGCTCTAGTTTCATTCCCACATTCCAAAGCCATGCATGTTTGTGGTTAATTGGCCTCTGTAAATTGTCCCTAGTGTGTAGGATAGTGCTAGTGTATGGGTGATCATTGGTTGGTGTGGACTTGGTGGGCCAAAGCACCTGTTTCCACACTGTATCTCTTAAAAAGAAAACTAGAATACACACATTTGAAAACATATGCAGTCACATATTTTTTTTAATCCAGAGGTTTCACATATAACAATAGATTGAGTGTGATATAAGCCTGCTCTGGGACCACCGCCATTAAGTTCATCAAACAGCGAGAGTGAAAAGGAGGTATTTCTAGTAATAGTAGCCATCTTAGCCGCATGGGTGACAGGTTGGAAAATAATAGCATTCAAGGAAATCTGGATAAATATTTGGTTCTAAATGGACATAAGTTCAGAAGGATAAGATGAATAAGTACTTTGTGAAACTCGCTGTCAGCAGAAATATTGGCACTACTGTTGAGTCCGATTTAAATCCTGGAATTCTGCTGAACCAGTTTGGCTTTTGGGGCAGTGGGCAAGTTTACAAAGTAGTCTATTGAAAGGTTTTGGTGGTATCAATTCAACTTTCTTATCAAATCAGACATTTTAATCTTGCTTCTGGCATATTTTAGGCAACATATCTCCCCTCCCACCTCCCTCCTTGCTTCCACCCTAGTCGTTTTACCAGTTCCACAGAACTTCCACATTGTTTATCTTTAGATCACACCTTCCCTCGCCAACAATGGACCTACCAGGTAAAGCCCTGCCTCAGGTCATTTGTGGCCGGACGTGGTTGGTCCTGGTCTTATCTCACCTCCAGCTCTTCACCTTCCCTCCAAGCCCCTACTTTCAGTCTGAAGAAGAGACCCGACCCGATGTTTCCACTAGTGGGCAAATCTAAAACCAGAGGGAATACCTCAGGACAAAGGATTTTTCTTTAGGAAGATGAGGAGGAATTTCTTTACTCAAAGGATGGTGAATCTGTGGAATTCATTGCCACAGAAGCCATCGGGTATTTTTAAAGCAGAGATTGACAAATTCTAGATTAGTAAAGTTGTCAAAGGTTATGGGGAGAAGGCAGGAGAATAGGTTGAGGGAACAATAGGTCAGCCATGATTAAATGGCTGAGTAGACTCGATGGGCTGATTGCCTAATTTCTGCTCCATGACCTTATGACATCTTGAAAGGGAAGCGAAAGGCACAGTCATTCTTTGTCCGTCATAGTCGCAGAAGTCAAATAAAATTCCATGAACATAAAATTGATGAACAATAAACATTTAAGACTGCTCTGCCTCTGGTAAGAAAGTACAATCTGTTTCTCTTTCTTTTGTTGCTTTTTTAAAAAAAATTAGGATTGAGTAGTTTAGTTTAGTTTGGACATAGTGCGGGAACAGGC
Organism: Amblyraja radiata; assembly: GCF_010909765.2. Taxonomy (NCBI): domain Eukaryota; kingdom Metazoa; phylum Chordata; class Chondrichthyes; order Rajiformes; family Rajidae; genus Amblyraja; species Amblyraja radiata. The sequence continues at coordinate 25,817,916 of NC_045964.1, read as the reverse complement.
CCTTCAGCCCACCAGGTCCGTGCCAACCAGCAATCCACATACACTTGCACTATCCTACATACTAGGGCCAATTTACCATTTACCATTTACAGAAGCCAATTAACCTACAAGCCTTTAGAGTGTGGGAGGAATCCAGAGCACCCAGAGAAACCCCACGTGGTCATGGGGAAAACGCAGATCCTTACAATTTAATTCTAAGTTCCGGAATTTTCTTCTGCTTTTAACATTGCATAAGAATGACTAAGTTCCTGTGCAATACTTTGGAGAATTATGCAGCATGCAAGCACGCACCAGCTGGATGACCAGACATTCATTTCCCACTATTTAGCCAATCTTGAGTAAAACGCAGATCATGGCCACTTATGTTAACTGATGAGTTCTAATGAAAAATGGTGGTATGCAAAAATTCCATTTCATCACGAGAGACTGATACATTTTTAAAACAAAGGCAGAAATGTGGCGGCTCTTGTGTACTGCCAAGGTGAGAACTGCTGTATCATTTTACCGGGTTGTATGCAAAACAAAGCATTTCACTCTACCTCAGTGTAGGAAGGAACTGCAGATATTGTTTAAACCGAAGATAGACACAAAATGCTGGAGTAACTCAGCGGGACAGGCAGCATCTCTGGAGAGAAGGAATGGGTGAAGTCTCGGGAAGAGACCCTTCTTCGGAAGAAGAGTCTCGACCAGAAACGTCACCCATTCCTTCTCTCTAGAGATGCTGCCTGTCCTGCTGAGTTACTCCAGCATTTTTTGTCTATCTTCAAAGAAAGTTCAAATGTCTCCAGGTAGGTGGGAGGTCAGGACCACACTCTAGCTGATGAGGCGATGAGCGACTGCCTGATAACAGCTAGGAAGAAACTGCTCCTGAATACAAGTCATAGAAACAGGTCCATTTGCATCCCATGCCCATGTCTGAACTCCCAGTGAATTGAAGTGAGGCAGCACTAACACATTTCACACTGAAGCTCGAGCAGATCAATGAGACTTTTAGTTCATTTATCTGAACTGAAATTAATCGCTGGGCCCATCGGAACAAGTTTAACAATTAATTCGCACTTCACTCTTTTCATAATCTGAAACTTGCTGGAGAGAAATCTCACAAAAATTTTCAGCAGCTGCTGATTTTACCCTGAGTACATAAATCCAATCAGATAATCTGATGGGAAACTAATTACGATAAAATAATTTATCAAGATCCTTTAACTAATTTGATTGTAGCAATTCTGTGTGAGCATGAGAATAGTCCATGTCAGCAAATAAGCGATATCGCTCTTTAAAAACACAATAATTGCATAAATTGAGTCATTGTTAGGACATGTACACATTAGCACATCCAGACCTGTGGAAGGCAGATATAACATTATAGAATAGAATAGAATAGAAATAATTTTATTGCCACACAACCAAGGTCGGTGGTATTTGGGTTGCCAGCAGCGGTACAATAATAAAGAACACAACCACATTAAAATTTTACACAAACATCCACCACAGCATTCATCACTGTGGTGGAAGGCACAGAGCTTGGCCAGTCCTCCTCCATTTTCCCCCGTGGTCGGGACCTTCACCCTCCACAGCCGTTGCTGCGGGCGTCCAGATGGTAAGGGACAAAGTCAAAGTCCAGGTGAGTCCAGGATCGGCTCTTCCCAACCAGAGACCGCGGCTTCAGGCAGGTGTAGGCCGCAGGCCGGCGGTCAAAGTTTTAAAGTACCTGCCGTGCCGCAGCCGGAAGCACCACAGTCTGCAGGGCCGGCGGTCGAAGCTCCCCTCCTGGGGTGATGTTAAGTCCATACCGTGCCCGCGGTAGAAGATGGCCACGGGCCGGCGGTGGAAGCTTCTTCCCCCGGGTCCCCAACGTGAGATCCCGGGCTGTAGACGCCGCACCAGCTGGAGTTCTGCAGACCGCTGCTTCAGGCTGCCGGCTGCCGGCTGCCGCGGGCCAGCGTAACGGAGCGCTCCCCTCCAGCGAGGTCTCACCCGCTCCTCGCCGAGAGTCCACGCTGTGCCTGCCGCTGAAGCTCCGGGCGCGTCTCCGGGAAAGTCGGCGCCGATCCATGCTGTTAGGCCACGGGGGAGGCGACCTGGAAAAGTCGCCTCTCCATGGAAGAGGCGGCCGAAACGGTTTCCCCCTTACCCCCCCTCACCACCCCCCACACATAACTCACAAAGAAACATTAAAAACTGACTTTTAAACATACTAAAATAATTTAAAAAAGTTGAAAAAGACGGACACGCTGCCGACAGGCGCTGCCAGTGCAGCGCCCCCTACCATATTAGCTAATTATGAAATAGAAATTACCGTTAACAGGTTGGGACATGCAGTGCCTTGCGTGGTTTCCTGATGACACAGGATAGGCCATTGTGCAAACTAGTCTCACTTGTTTGGAAAGATGCTCATTGCATTGTGCGATAAACTTACATAAGCTACACCGAGAAAAAAAACATCTATATTTTAACCCAATCTGATCTTTAATAAGTATTTGACATGTTATTATTGGCCGTAATTCTGGTCCATATTGCGTGTGGAAGAAATTTTGTCAAGCATTAGCGCGAGTGGAGTTTGCTGGATTTAGTTTTGCCTGCAACCATACTGATGACACCTGCAAAATTTAAGATGCGGTACAATTATTTGCTATATATATTAATTGCACTCACCCTGAACAACTTCTCTTTTGACTCTTTTCACTTCCTACGTATCAAAGGTGTGGCCATGGGCACGCACAAGGGTCCTACCTAGGCCTGCCTTTTTGTTGAAGATAGAGACAAAATGCTGGAGTATCTCAGCGGGACAGGCAGCATCTCTGGAGAAAAGGAATGGGTGATGTTTCGGGTTGCGACCCTTCTTCAGATTGAAGAATGGTGGCTATGTGGAACTGTCCTTAATTAAACCTGTTATGGTACTACTCCCACAATTCCTTCTCTGTTACATCAATGACTGCATTGATGTCTGTTCCTGCGCTCGTGCAGAACTCACCAATTTTACTCTCTCACCCTCTCCCTCTTTATACTTCCCTTGGTCCTGGCGCATGGTCTCGACCTGGAACGTCAAAAATTCCTTCCCCCGTGCCCCCAATTCGCCAGCAGATGCTGCTCAACCCTTTGTTCCTCCAGCAGACTCCTTCTTGCTCCATTGTGTTGCCCTCTGATATTAGCAATGGATAGTTTTCACCTCCATCTGATTTTCAGTTCTAGCATGGCAAAAAATAAAATAAAATCAGACCTGTGGCTCAGACATGCCCAATGCCAGGAATTCAGTGTTGGCTGACAGAAGCAAATACCTCCTCTCTGCACTACTTCAAGTTGGAAATTCAATACAAGGTAAAATTGCATTAATTAGCTCTGTGCTATTATTCCTTACTGTCAATCGTTTCATGATAGATAGCTCAAAATGAAATCTTTGAGGTCAATCAGATTTCCTGCCTTTAACCTAAGCAGGTACAGAATTAAATCATGATAGCAAAAAAATTGCACGCAATTTCTCTAACGGCTAGCCAACTTGCAATGTTAACCTTATGCCTGGCAGTAAATTCAAATTCTACTTTTGCCTTTTCACACCCAATATTTATCAATCACTGTGTGTGCATACAATAATTCAATGCATTATTTTCATTTGCTCTTAAGGTCACTCCAATAAAGAAATCTGGCAGCATTATCAAATCTAACAATAAAACAGATAAGTACAATGAATTAGACTTTAGATTTTAGCGATACAGCACGGTAACAGACCCTTTGGCTCACTGAGTGCGCTGACCAGCAATCACCCCCATACACTCGCACTATCCTACACACGAGGGACAATTTACAATTTAATTGAAGCCAATGAACCTACAAACCTGTACATCTTTGGAGTGTGGGCGGAATCCAGAGCACCCGGAGAAAACCTACAGAATCACACGGAGAACGTCCAGACTCCGTGCAGGCAGCGCCCGAGGTCAGGATCGAACCCAGGTCTCTGTTGCCGTAAGATGCCACCCTTAATTAATCCAGTAATAAGATGGATCAGTACGATTAATAGAGCTCATCATAAAGTATACAATTATCAATAAATCTATTTATAAAAGTGGCAGATTAAGCCACTATTTGTAAAATGTCACATTGTTTGAATAAACGAGTTCGGTATTCCGACTGCACATGCACAGATGATAGGTCACTTGCCATAAACATTCCCGGCAACTGTGCTGCTGCATGTATACAGACTTGCGTTTCACCCGTAGTCAGGATCGAACCCGGGTCTCCGGCGCTGCAAGAGCTGTTGCATTGCCATGTCCCCGTCCCCTCCATAGCGTCCCATCCCTGTTCGAGGGCGGCCAGAGATGTCCGGGGTGACCCTAGACTGACGAGACACTGGCCCGAAGCAGTGGCGGACCAGGCTTGCAGCCAGCAGGGAGAAGAAGCGCTAACTGCAGTTCAACTCTGCCTCTCCCGCCGGGTTAACTGAAAGCCCTGGACTGACGAGACACCGGCCTGGAGCAGTGGAGTTAGCTCTTCTTCTCCATGCTGGCTGTAAGCCTGAGCCCGCCACTGTTCCAGGCTGGTGTCCCGTCAGTCCAGGGCTGCTGGTTGGGGTGGAAGATTGCAACGTTCATGCGGGCTGCCCTGTTTCGATGAATGCAATCAACCCAATGTGCACAATCAAATAAGATCAAATAGACCAAGTTGTCTTACAACTTTAGGCTGTGCACGCCATACGCAAGAAGAAGAAGGGCTGCCGGTTAACCCGGCCGGACAGGCAGAGTTGAGCTTGAGTTAGCGCTTCTTCTCTGCGCTGGCTGTGAACCTGGGCCGCCACTGCTCCGGGCCAGTGTCCCGTCAGTCCAGGGTCACCCCGGACATCTCCGGCCACCTCCTGAACAGGGATGGGACACTCGGGAGGGGACGGGGATGGTCCAGGAGCAATTCAACAGTGCTTGCAGCGTCGGAGACCCGGGTTCGATCCTGACTACGGATGAAATGCAGGTCTGTATACATGCAGCAGCACAGTTGCCGAGAATGTTTATCGTGAGTGACCTTTGACAAATCCCATGATTCCTAGCATTTTTCGGAATACCGAACTCGCTTATTAGTGTCAAGATGATACCGCATGTTTGAGAAAATTGTTTGTCCAAATTATTCTTTGCTTTCTTTACAAAATGTATGAATTATATTAAACGACATAATGTGTCTTTTCAGATAAATGCCACATAGCTCTCTTGTCTCTTCCCGATCGACGAGCAGGACCCCAGAACAAACAGATGGCAACTGCTATTGAATGATATGGGAAAATTCGGAAATGCTCACTTTCTCCACCTCCACTGGTAATTCATTCCAGTCGGATAACTAAATAAATACAATAACCAAATGATCAATTTAGTGTATCACCACTCTCAACGTGAAAAACCTATCCCCTCATCTCTCATCTTAAACCTCTGCCCTCTAGTTTAGGACGGAAATGCAGATGCTGGTTTAAATCGAAGGACACAAAATACTGGAGTAACTCAGCGGGACAGGCAGCATATCTGGAGAGAAGGAATGGGTGACTTTTTGGGTCGAGACCCTTCTTCAGCCCTCTAGATTAGTTTAGTTTATAGATGCAGCATGGAAACAGGTCCTACAGCTCACCGAGTCCACTCCGCGCAGCGATCACCCCATACACTAGTTCTATCCCGCACACAAGAAGCCAATTAAGATCCCATCAGGTCTGGGGATTGTGTACAAGTTACATTAACTGCAACTGAGAATACGAAGATCATTATCTGACTAGAGGACTGACACCGTGCCTGGATGTCAAAACATTAATGATTGACAGGAGAACAGACAACTGGGACGTATATTGAGCGACTCACGGCTAGTTTTAGTTTAGTTTATTATTGTCATGTGTACTGAGGTACAGTGAAAAGTTGTTTTGTTGCGTGTTATCCAGAGCAGCGAAAAGACTATACATGATTACAATCAAGTTGTCCACAGTGCACAGATACAGGATAAATGAAGTAATGTTTAATAGTAAGATTAAACGAGAACTTATCAGTTTGAAGTTTGATCTGTATTTTATGAGGAGTTACGATGAGGGGTTACGTGAAGAACCCCGCCAGGACGCATGCGTGTCATTCTTCAAAGCAGCGGTGTGAAATCACAGATAACTGCAATGACTAAACATAGTGAGATTAGAGAAGAGATACCAGTTAAGTATATGATCAGGGTAGGAGCGGAGGGCACGTAATCCCTCATCGTAACTCCTCATAAAATACAGATCAAACTTCAAACTGGTAAGTTCTCGTTTAATCTTACTATTTTACTTCGGAGTCACGTGAGTGACTACGTGAAGATTTTAAAGCTCTGTGATTTCATGCCGTGGAAACGAGTCCATGCATCACGTCTGCCTTGACTGTAGAAGGAATTGTGTTAACATAATTTGGACATGAATTCGACATTGAAATCATAAAATTTGTTAACACAAATTTATAACCCCTTTTTATGGGTTTAAATTAATTTACAGAACTTAAAATTGTTTCTGCAAACATTCCAGGTTTCATTACTGGTTTATTATAAAATAATTGGAATGTTTTCCCTAGACCATCCTGCTGCCTTGAGGATTTGGTCCATTGGTACATCCAACTGTATCGCTGCCGATGTGGCTGCAGCCCTGGTGGAAAGAGATTTTAAAATATTAGTATCCACCCCAGCCTGTGTTAGCACCTGTTTCAGCCATTTTGAGATGGTCTGGACCGTCACTCTTGGTGTGGTTGCTAGTGGCTGACCAAAATGTGCCTTTTCATTGCCTCTTAGGATTTTAGTTTTCTCCATGAATAACGACAGATGTCTTACTATACACAGACGGTCATCTGTTGGGTATGACCTAATTGTATATTGAGGCCTGCTGATCCCTTTCTGTTCTGCTTACTAACTCATAAATATTAAACGTAATATTTTCTGTTGAGGAAGTCATGTTGTCCAGTCTAGTTTTTGCAATGACTGTATCCTCTGTGCCGTGACCAATACCATTAGCATGACTGTTTTAATGTCAGTCTGTGTAGGGACAGAACTGTTGCTGGAGACCAATTCCTGAGCATCTTCAGGATAATTCTTACATCCCATAATTGGGAGTATCTGGTTCTTGGGGGATAGTATTAAAAATTCCCCTCATAAGTTTTGTACCAGTGGGTGAGTCCCAACAGTGTAATGCTCTGTCCCCTGCCATAGGTAAGTCGATAGGGCACTTCTGGCGCAGTTGATGGCACTGTAACTGAGCCCCTCATCATAGTGGAGGCCTGCCAGATATTGCAGAACAGACGGGATGTTCATGTCTCTGTAGGCGATGTTGTTTTTATGGCAGAGCATCGCCCACTCCCTGATATAGACTGTAGCAATAATCTGGTCTATGAGGGATGATGATACATGGTTCTAATACCATGTTTGATACCACTGGGAACCATGGTTGTGTAGGCCAATCGGGTACTACCAATACCAGATGCAGAGTCTTGTTGTATTTCCTTAATACCCGACTGATGAGGCAGGAAAAGGAGGGAATGCGTAAATAAACAATCCCCCCCCCCCCCCCCCCCCCCCCCCAATGCAGCGAAAATGCATCTGTCACCGCTGCCCCAGGGTCTGGTTCCCATGAAACATAATTTGATAACTGGTGGTTAAGTCTGGATGCGAATAAATCGATATCTGGTGTACCATATTTGCTGTGATATCAGCAAATACTATTTTATTCAACATCCATTTGGAGTTTTCATTAAATTTGCCTGACCTGGTGTCTGCCACTGAATTTAGTCTTCCTGGTAGGTAAGTGGCTGATATCCAAATATCTCTCTGGATACACCATTGCCAAATTGTATAGCCAGATTGTCACATCAGGTTGATTTGTTTCCACCCTGTGGTTAATGTATGCTACCACGGTGGTATTGTCTATCTGTGTCTAACATGCTGGTGATATGACCCAGTACAATATGACTTTTGGCCATGTAATGCCCCAACATTTCCAGGTAGTTTATGCCCAGTGTGAGTAATAATGATGCCTCCTGGGCAGTCCATCTACCTCCACAGCTGGTGATGGTATTGGTGGCTCCCCACCCAAGTGCACTGGCATCGGTTTGTAGTACCATGGAAGGGTTACTGACAATGATTGGATTGGAACAAAGCCAGATGTTATCTATCCACCATTTTATTCCATTTTAGCTTGATTGGTAGTTTCATAGATCTGTCAAAGTGACCTGCATAATTTAGAGTGCTTGTATGTTGCTCTCTGTAAGTTTTGGTAATGTAGAGGTCCAAATTGTGTGGCTGGAAAGGCAGCCATCATTATGACAATTACTTTGCTACCAATCTGATGGATGGTTTGCTGATGTCAGTGAGGTTATTGCAAGCCTCTATTAAATCTCTAGCCTTTCCCTAAGGCAGAGTCACCGACATGTGAACTGAGTCAATGGTGAAACCCCAGATAGTCCATAGTAGTGGAAGGCGTTAGTTTAGATTTAACTGGATGGAAAATGAATCCCAGTTTTCCAAATAACTTTTCTGTGGCTGTTACAGTTTGTTTGGCCAATTCCAAAGTTTTGCCCACAATGAGTATGTCATCTAAATATGCCATGACCATGTGAGTACGTTTCCGTAGAAACGCTTGGGCTGTTTTCAAAATTTTTGTGAACAGCCTGGGGCTGATGATAATCCATTTGGCAGTGCTTTATACTGTCAGAGTTTCCCATCCAGTTGAATTTTAAGTAACATCTGTGGTCACCTCGTATAGGCACTGATGGCCATTGAAGTAACCTTTGGAAATCAATTGTTAAGGAGTAAAAAAGGTATCTATTTTGTCAGATCTATGATGATGCGATAACCATCATCTTTTTTGTTTTTGATAAATATATTGGACATGAATTCTAATGGTTCGTGTTGAGTTTTCTCAATTACACCTTTTATGTAAAGCCGCTTCAGTTCAGCTTGCGCTTTTGATATTCCTTTATCAGAAGGCACGAACATTCGGTTCAGTATATGTTGAACTGGAGGGCTGTACTTGTGTATAAACTCTATTGTATATCCCTGGATACTGCTTAAGATGTAAATATCGGTTGTTATCATGCTCCATGCATTCAGAAAGAGTGTAATCTCCACCCAACCTCCGTGATCCCTGTATATTGTAGGGAACCAGACCCACCTACCTCCATAGTTACCAGTGGTAGGTTTACTTTTTGTAGGTTCTTTGCTGCTGTTGTCGCGCTGGGATCTGGATTTTCAGTTTGGTTGGCGTTGGAGGTCCCCGCATCTTCCAAGAAGGCCGGCCTGGGCCATGGCCTAAAAGACTCATGTTTTGGGTACCGGACCTTCGAGCTTTCACCAGTTCTGCTGGTGGGTGCGTGGGGGTGCTGTCTTTGGCCGTAGTGGGTTCCAGTAGGTTCTCTTGTTCTTGCACCCCCTGCACACTTGTCTTTCCTTCTGCAGACCCCTCTTCCAGTTCAGCCCAGAACTGACCCGCAGTGCTCCCCTCTGATGAGCTAGAAGCACTGTGCAGCCCTTCAAGAGGTACTGCTGTGGGTTTATCATAGGGCCCACAGTGACCCAACTCCATCTCCCGGAGTCTGTCACGTTGGAGCAAAGCTCCATACACCGCTTCATCCGGCTCCAGTGCTCTCGGGCGCTGGCCGCCAGCGGTTGTTCAAAGTCGGACTCCTCTGAGTCCACGACCTTGTTTGTTTTTGTGTCTAGCCTTTCCGCCTGGCCACGTGGATCTGGCCGGTGCGGAGGCGACATCGGGCACAGCTGATCCCACTATCGGTGATCCGAGTGCCGCTGGCTGCTGCTGGCTGCCCGCTGCTCCGCGGTCCTCCCTCTCCAGCTTTGTTCTTACTGCCCTTCCGTGGAGTGGATATGGCCGGTGCGGAGACGACATTGGGCACAGCTGATCCCATCTAGCCCACCAGCTTTGTCGCAGCCCGTTGGTTTCTCCACCTGAAATCAGCATGGTAAAAACACAAAAAGACCGCAGCTCTTACCTGCAGGTCCAGGTTGAAATTGTCGCTACGGGTGAACGTCATTCCACACCATCTGCTGCCGTTATTGACTTGTCCAAAATTCAACGGCCCTCTTTAAATAGTCTCCCGCCCGGCCGTGGTGTTCTGGCCGGCGCGGGACCAAAAGTCGGCACAGCTGATCCCTTACGGGGCTTGTGCCTTCAGCTGCTGCTGGCTCCTGCTGCTGGCCTCCCCAGCCAGCTTCCTAGCAGCACTTGTGCACACTATTTTGTCCAGCTTCCCCCCCTGTGAAAAACCAGCGCGGGGAACATTAATTTTTGCTTCCCTCTCCCGCCCGGCCGGGCCCGGTGCGGGAGCGAGTCGGGAGCGAAAGTCGGGCACAGCTGTTCCCATTACGGGAGATTAGCGTGCCTTTGGCTGCTGCTGCCGGCTGCCCGCTACTCCGCGGTTCTCCCCCGCCAGCTTTCCCGCAGCCTTCATGGATCCGGTCCATGTCTCCACCTAAAAGGTAAGTGGAAGGAACGCAGAGTCTTCTTACCTGCTGTTCCCGACTTTCAAATTCTGGAACGCAGAGTCTCCTTACCTCCTGTTCCTGGCTTTCAAATTTTGCCGCTAAGGGAACGTCGTTCCCCCTTGCTGTGACTTGTTGCAATGCGTGTAGCGATATGACACGCATGCGTCCTGGCGGGGTTCTTCACGTAGTCACTCACGTGACTCCGAAGTAAAATGCAATATAAAGTCCAGTAAAGTCTGATTAAAGATAGTTTAAAGGTTTCCAATGAGGTAGGCCAGAACCTCTCTCTAGTTGGTAATGGGATGGTTCAGTTGCCTTATAACAGCTGGGTAGAAACTGGGTAGAAACTGTTCCTGAATCTGGAGGTAAGTATTTTCACACTCTGTACCGCTTGCCTAATGGGAGAGGGGAGAAAAGGGAGTGATCGGTGTGAGACTCGACCTTGCTTACTGCTGGTGGCCTTGCTGAGGCAGTGTGGTGTACTCTCTCTGCAATTTCTTGCGGTCTTGGATGGAGCTGTTCCCAAACCATGCTGTGATACATTCCGATAAAATGCTTTCTAAGGTGCGTTGAATGCTAAGTATCAGTAATGGAAGGGGTGAATTTTGGACATCCTGGAGATATTTGATCAGTGTGACATTTGGCTCTGACAGTGCATGGAGAGAATGAGATCGTTCTCCGCAACTTGTTTTGCCGAAAAGTTGAACATTTTCAACAATTTGATCTCTGAGCCAATTTCTACCTTGAAATATTACAATGTTTCCAGAAAAATGGAGAAAAAACATTGCGATACAAAGTCTGTATAAAGTGTAAGAAGGAACTCTAGATGCTGGTTTAAAAAGCTGCAGTCACTCAGCGAGACTGGCAGCAACTCTGGAGAGAAGGAATGGGTGATGTTTTGGATTGAGACCCTTCCTCAGAAATATCTCTGGAGAGAAGGAAAGGATGATGTTTTGGGTCGAGACCCTTCTTCAGACCTTCTGAGGAAGGGTCTCAACCCAAAACGGCATCCATTCCTTCTCCCCAGAGATGTTGCCTGTCCTGCCGAGTTACTCCAGCTTTTTGTGTCTGTCTTCGTGATACAAAGTCTTCTGGAATGTTAATTTACCTGTAGTGAAATGGTGGCAGAGATCTTTGGATGAAAATGCAACTTGGCTTCATTCAAGATTAAAATGGTACTTTTCCTGATTTAACACTGAATGAGTGAAATTCATGAAATTATTTCTCTAGGCACTGAAGTGTTTAATATACTGTGTCTCATAGGAAATGTAACCAATTGAATACTGATTATCTCAGTCTACAGAAATGCTTCTTAATCTATTTCACAACGGTTTCTAAATCACTGTCTGCTTCCAAAACGCTGACATAGAACACAGACACTTTCTAGCACAGCAAGAGGCCAGTTAGCTCAGCGTGTCTGTACTGGCCTTTTGGAAAGAACCCAGAACTAATCACAGTATCACCTCCTCCAAATAATCTGCTTCTGCTGGATATCTGTTTCCCTTTAGAAATTGTGATAATCCCAGCCTCAATTACCCATACGGATATGTCTCTTAACTTTAGTCCTCAAACTTCCCCAACAGGACAAGACTGTCCTTTCTTCTCACTATGACCATTCACAATCTAAAAAAATCTCTTCACCTTTCTTCTTCCCATAGAAATAGGTCAAGTATCTCAATTTTTTGCTTAAAAGACCAGAACACATAGAAGCAGATTTTCGTACATTCGGCCCATCAAGTCTGCTCCGCCATTCAATCATAGCTGATCTATTCTTCCCTCATAACCCCATTCTCCTGCCTTCTCCTCATAACCTTTAATGCAGTTACTAATCAAGAACCTATAAATCTCTCCTTATAAGCATCAAATGACTTGACCTCTATGGCCGTCTGTGGCAATGTAATCCACAGATTCATCACACTCTGGCGAAATAAATTTCTCCTCATCTCCATTACAAAAACAAATGCTTTTATTCTGAGGCTGTGCCCTCTGGTCCTCGACTCTCCCACTAGTAGAAACATCCTCCTCTCTACGACCACTCTATCTAGACCTTTCATTATTTGGTAGATTTCAAAGCCTTTATATCAAGGTAGGAGTGAGATACTATAATCCACCTCCAGTTTAAATTCCATTTGGAATATTTTGGAGGACCAAGAAACCAAGAACCAAGAATCACCACTTGCCTGGATGTGTGTGCCTGGTAAAACACACAGATGATCAACTCCATCTGGAACAATACAGCCAGCTTGATTGACTCCTCATCCACCGACCTGCACATGTGGCTGAGATATCTGCCATTTCCAAAATGTATGTTCATTGCCTTTCATGCGTTTCCAAAAAGGAGAATCCAAAACCATGTGCAGATTTCAAAGAATAGAGGAGCCAATGTTTTATAGCTGATGAAAACACAGTTCAAATAGACATCTATTCTGATAATGCCATAGATGATTATTAAACACATCTTATTAATGTGATTTTCATGCGTTTCACAATGGAAAGTTTTACCTCTTGAGGCACTGCTCAATAATCAGCAGTGAAAAATATCACTTTGCAACTCATTTCCTTTTTATTGGTGCAGTCACTTCTAATCTGCAAAACCCTGAGCACAATCACAGCTATGCAAACAAAAATGGTGTGGCGGTACCTGGTAGCTAGCTACGGGTAGTGAACCCTCGGCTCAGGAGGGAGCAGTTGAGTGTCTCGGAGTGTGAGGCATTAGGTCATGGGGTCTGACCCCTGGTATTTAAGGTCGGGTCATGCCCGGTCACAGGGTTGGAGATGGAAGCAGCACAGTGACAGTAATAAAAACACATTTCGTTCACACAACTCGTTTTCGCCTCATTCTTGGCTGGACTCCTGGAGTCCCCGCTACACTGGTGACCCCAACGACCAGGAGTGGAATCCTGGACAAAGTTCACGCAAAAAATGTACAGCGCTCAACCCGTCGTGGCTGCATACGAGGTCGAGCTCAACGTGGTAGCCCTGAAGCTGCCTATATTTTGGACCTCACAGCCGGGGGTATGGTTCCGTCAGGTGGAATCTCAGTTCCACGTCCACGGCGTAATGGTCGACGAGACCCGGTAACATTATGTGGTAGGTGCTCTCAACCAGGAAATGGCCGGTCGGGTTGTGCCGTTCCTCGATAATCCGCCGGCGGCGGGTAAGTACGCAGGCCTCAAGGAGCTGGTGCCCCAGATCTACTGGCCAAGCCGCTTGGAGCGGGCAGCGTGAGTTCTCAACATGGGCGGGCTCAGCGACTGGAAGCCCTCGGCATCATGAGCGAGATGTTAATGCTCATGGGCGACCACCAGCCCTGCCTCCTGTTCAAATTCACTTACCTGCAGCAGTTGTCACGCGACATCCGCCGGGGCTCTCGGGGGAGAACTTCAAAGACCCGTTCAGACTAGTGGCGTGCTGACGAGCTGTGGCTGGCCGACCAGCAGCAGGTGGATGCGCTGGAAGCCCTGGCGTTGCCCTGGAAGGCCCAGCGATCCAGGACCACACCCACAAGACTTCTGGGGCCTGGCGGCCTTTTGGGGACTATCGCCGCCTTAATGAGGCTACGATTGCCGAACGGTACCCAATTCCCCACATTCAGGACTTCACAGCCCATCTGACAGGGGCGAAGTATTTTTCAAAGATCGACTTAGTTCGCGGGTACCAAATCCCCGTGCGATCGGAGGATGTCCCCAAAACTGCGATTATCACCCCTTTTGGGTTGTTTGAATTCCTGCGGATGCCATTCGGCATCAAGAACGCCACGCAGGCTTTCCAGCGCCTCATGGATTCCATTAAATGACTAAACTAGTTATTCTCTCTGCAAGAATTAGTGTCTGATGGCTCATTAGGTACAAGTTTAAATTAATTATTTTGCTTTCTGTTAATTTTGGCACGGAAGGATAACAACATTAAAACTTATTTTGACTCACTTTGTGGTGATATTTCATGTCGCTCATTTTGTCAGATAAGGAACAACAATTGTCAACTTGAAAAATGAATTCCAGTTTTTTTGTTTGAAGAAGCAAAGAACTGCAGATGCTGGTTAATGCATAAAAGAACACAAAGTGCTGGAGTAACTCAACAGGTCGGGCAGCATCACTGGAGAACATGGATAGGTGACGTTTAGAGTTGGGTTGGATCTGAAGAAGGGTCTCGACCTTAAATGACATCTGTCCATGTTCCAGAGATGCTGCCAGACACACTGAGTTACTCCAGCACTTTGTGTCCTTTTGTGCAATATTTTCTTTCCACCCTGGCTTAAAACTAATGTATTCTCCATAACTGGATTTCGTACAATTTAATAACAGCATTGCATTCCAATTAATGCAAGACTACTTACACGTAATTCCAATTGTTGGTGAGAGCTGCATATATGCAGCATCAAATAATGATGTGTTTTAAGCATGAAGTGTGTGTTTTGTTGCTATTCTGCTGAGAATAGAGGTAACCATGTGTTGAATACTCACAGACCTCACTACACGTATCTGATGAAGTGAGATCACCTAAGAGTGTTGGAAATAAATCCCGGAAAACCACATTTAAACCCTGAAAGAGCAGTGGTTTAGGTATTGCTACAATGCAGGTACAATGCCAGTCACAGTAACAAAACATTATTTAAAACATTAAATCGTCCTTCATAAGGTCACAGTGGTGCAGCAGTAGAGCTGTTGCCTTACAGCGCTTGCAGCGCAGCAGACCAGTGTTCGATCCCGATTATGGGTGCTGTCTGGACGGAGTTTGTACGTTCTCCCCGTGACCGCGTGGGTTTTCTCCAAGATCTTCATTTTCGTCCCACACTCCAAAGACATACAGGTTTGTAGGTTCATTGGTTTAGTATAAGTGTAAATTGTGCAGGGATCACTGGTCGGTGCGGACTCGGTGAGCCGAAGGGCCTGTTTCCGTGCTGTATCTCTAAACTAAACTAAAGTAAAGTATACCACGAGGTGGAACTATATTTGCATCCTTGCCACGTGTTATTGATTCTTCATTTTCAGAACAAAGACTTTGAAATTCAATTGCACTATTTTCAAACCTTAAAATATTGTTGTACATCTCATCTAAATAACTCTAATAGCAAAACTCAACAGAACTATTTGAAAACCAGTGTAGTTGGGCTCCATTGCACATTGCTGCTTCAGGAACATCAAGCGTTACTGAAAAGCAACATCCAAGATTCGCTCAGCAGCAATTATGTTTCTTTATTAGCGAGAATGTCCAAAGCCCAAGTACCTATCTATACCCCGATCTCATCTGCCTTACCTGCATTTCCTTGCATTGAAATAAATGCAGTTTAATTTTGTTAGATCTTTCTCTCCCCCTGGGTGACAATAGCCACAGTCTATTCCCCAGGGTAGGAGGATCGAAAACGGCAGGGCCTAGATTTAAGGTGAGAGGGGAAAGATTTAAAGGGGGAGTCAAGGAGCAGTTTTTTCACACAGAGGTTGCTGGTAAGTATATGCAACGAGCCGCCGGAGGAAGTAGCAGAGATGGGTACAATTAGGACATTTAAAAGATACTTGGACTGCTATGTGGATAGGAAAGGTTTGGAGGGATTTGGACCAAGTGCAGGCAAGTGGGACTAGTTCAGTTAGGCAACGTGATCAGCATAAGTGAGTTGGTCCAAAGGGCCTGCCTCAGTTCTGTATAACTTTATGACTCCTGCACTTGCTTGCCCTGCCGACTGAATGTGCTTACTTTAACTGCCAGAATGTCCTCAACCTTCTCTCCCAACAACCACTGCCCCCCCCCCCCCCCCCCCCCCCCCCCCCTCTAGTCCCTCTCCTGGAGGATTAGTGTGGCTGGTCTTTTAAATAATACTGATGCTTAGCCAAAGTGAACCACAACGCGTGTTTTTCAAAACAATCAGATAACTCACAAATGATGACGTCCCAACATCACCTCCCTCATTCATCTAGGGACCACAGCATCCCTTCCAGGTGACTTCTCCTCTAGCCGACTCCCATATCCACCTATTACATGCCAGGCTTTGTCCTGCCCCCATCTCTTTTCCAGATTTCTGACCCCTACTACAATCAGTCAGAAGAATGAAAGCCCTAGATAGAGTGGATGTGGAGAGATGTTTCCACTAGTGAGAAAGTCTAGGATCAGAGAGCACAGCCTCAGAATAAAAGGATGTACATTTAGAATGGAGATGAGGAGAAATTCCTTTAGTCAGAGGGAGTGAATCTGTGGAATTAATTGGCACAGATGGCTGTGGGTCAAGTCATTGGGTATTTGGAAAGCAGAGATTGATAGGTTCTTCCTTAATAACGGCATCAAAGGTTACAGGGACAAGTCAGGAGAATGGGATTCAGAGGGCAAAATAAATCAGCCATGATCGAATAATGGAGTACACACGATAGGCCGAATGGCCTACTTCTTCTATGTCTTACGATCCAAGAAGGATCCCGATCTAAACAAAATCACCTATCCATTCCCTCCACAGTTGCTGCCTGACTTACTCCAGCACTTTGTTTGTTTTTCCAACCTCAAAATGTTTAACTCCTTTAAACTGAAGGTAGACAAAACTGCTGGAGAAACTCAGCGGGTGAGGCAGCATCTATGGAGCGAAGGAAATAGACAACGTTTCAGGTCAAAACGCTTCTTCAGACCCGAAATATTGCCTATTTCCTTCGCTCCATAGATGCTGCCTCACCCGCTGAGTTTCTCCAGCATTTTTGTCTACCTCCGATTTTCCAACATCTGCAGTTCCTTCTTAAACAAAAATCCTTTAAACTGAATGTTGGTTCAATACGGTGGGGTTTTCTTGGCTCTGATAGCTACGTGACGTTTAACACTGGCTTTGTCATGAGTCTTCCCACAAGGATTGCTCTACAGTCCTAACAATGAAATATGTTTTCTACTGAGCCCACACAGTGGTGCAATGGTAGCGTTGCTGCCTTACAGCGCCAGAAACCCGGGTTCGATCCTGACTATGGGTGCTGTCTGTATGGAGTTGGCACGTTCTCTCTGTGACCACATGGGTTTTCTCTGGATTCTCCGGCTTCCTCCCACATTCCAAAGGTGTGCAGCTTTGTAGGTTAATAGTCTTCTGTAAATTGTCTCTAGTGTGCAGGATAGAACAAGTGTACGGGTGATCGTTGGTCAGTGCAGACTCGGTGGTCCAAAGGGCCTGTTCCCCACACTGTATCTCTAAAACTAAAACTAAACTAAAAACAACTGAAGAGCTTACGAAAAAAAGAGTGATTGCTGTGACTGAGGGCGTTAATGAAAGCCTCAGCGAGCTATTGCGCTAAGGTTGGAGATAGGAATCCCTATGTTTAACATTAGTTTTAATCCCTTAAAAAGAAAGTGAAAATGACCATATTAGGCTATTGGGGAAAGAAAGCTTTTGCTTTAAATCTTGAAACTATGGAGAAACAATGCAGAGTCCAGACAATGATGAATAACGTTAGCATCCAAATAATGCTCTACTTATAGCCCATATCCGCCCATGAACGGAGCCGCCTCCTTTGTTAATCAAAACTCCCAGAACGCTTAACATTCCTGCTTCGTTTGCTGCTTGGGATAATTCCGGGAAGCACAAGAATCCAATTTGTAACCAAGGAACGGAAGATAAACTCCAGCAGGTCCTGCCAGACCAAGCCCTGTTTTCATTGCCTCGACTTTTACGAATTGCCATACATTTAAAACGAACAGGAAGCTGATCTAATTTTAAAATATTTAATAATTTAGAATCTGAAAATGTTCCACTACTGAATTCATAGGAATGGCAGGGTAGTAAGTGTAATGCCTTGTGGGATATCTGGACATCAGAGCAACTGGTATGACTTTTCCTGCACCTCTGAGGAAGATTGGGAAGGGAATATACATCTCTACATCAGAAAGGGAGCCTGTACCTTAGAGAAGGGATGATGGGTTTAGTAGATTGGGCTGTAACTCAGTGAGGGGGTCGGGAGATTAAGCTGTACCAATAAACAATAGACAATGGACAATAGACAATAGGTGCAGGAGTAGGCCATAGGGCCCTTCAAGCCAGCACCGCCATTCAATGTGACCATGGCTGATCATCCACAATCAGTACCCTGTTCCTGCCTTCTCCCCATATCCCTTGACTCCGCTATCTTCAAGAGCCCTATCTAGCTCTCACTTGAAAATATCCAGAGAACCGGCCTTCTGAGGCAGAAAATTCCATAGACTCACAACTCTCTGTGTGAAAAAGTGTTTCCTCATCTCCGTTCTAAACGGCTTACCCCTTATTCTTAAACTGTGGCCCCTGGTTCTGGACTCCCCCAACATCGGGAACATGTTTCCTGCCTCTAGCGTGTCCAAACTCTTATATGTTTCAATAAAATTCCCTCTCATTCTTCTAAATTCACAATGGTACCACGATGGTGATTGAGAGGTGTATCTGTAGCTCAGTGAGGGGAGAGAATAGGGTGGTGAGGGTTCCAGTTGTACCTCACAGGGGGCAATCAGAAGTGTGGCTGCACCTGACTGAGATGTGGCCTGGAAATCCAGCTGTAGATCAGGGATTGGGCTGTACCTCAGTGAGGGGAACAGGACATCTGAACATAAAACAGGGCAGTGGGGCAGACTGGCTCTATGTTGGAGTGTGAGGAAATGGAGCTACTGATGAGGGCAGGGGAAAGGTTGTTCTGGCTAGAGTTCAGGGCGAGGGCATGGTATGGTGCAAATACCAGAACTGTCACATATGAATTGTACAAAGATGACGTTAAGTAATTTACTTCAATGTTTGTATATTGGGTGCAATTACCAGCACTGTGAGGCAACGGGGACTTACTGGACTCCTTAAGAAGGCTTGCATGAGAAATTACATCAAAGTGGCCTCTTGAACTGTAAAAGGCCAGCACAGATTGTTTTGTGACAAGAAGTGACCAGTCAAATGCTCCTAGTTAGTCATTTTGCAAAATGGGTATTTCTATATATAGTTGTACAAGCAATTTATGTGACTAATTTGCGTAATGATGTTGCATTTGTGCGATACAAGCACACGTATGTTCTGATTTTTCTGCAATAAAATGTATTTCCTTAGTAGAAACAAGGAACTACAGATGCTGGATTACTAAAACAAAAAGACACAAAGTGCTGGAGTAACTCAGCAGGACAGGCAGCATCTCTGGAGAACATGGATAGGTGGCATTCCAGGTCGGGACCCTTCTTTATACATTTCTTGTCACCTATCTATGCTCTCCAGGCATGTTGCCTGACCCATGGAGTTACTCCAGCATTTTGTGTATTGTGTTTGGAACGTATGCCCTTGTTCTGAAGATCTAGAGTCCAAATGATCAGTTCTGATCATTTGGGCTCTATTCAAAATCCTGGTTCACAAAGCACCACCAAATACAGCACCACTGGCGACAAGGATAGTCACACAAACTAAACAGTTATCTGCTGAAGATCTACCAGGAGCAGCATGGTGGTGCAGCGGTAGAGTTGCTGCCTTACAGCGCCAAAGACCCGACTATGGGTGCTGTCTGTACAGAATTTATATGTTCTCCATGTGACCACTTGGATTTTCTCCAGGTGCTATGGTTTTCTCCCACACTCCAAAGACGTACAGGTTTGTAGGTTAGTTGGCTGGTAAAATTGTAAATTGGCCCTAGTGTGTATAGTGCTAGTGTACAGGGATGGTTGGTCAGCGTGGACTCGTTGGGCTGCAAAATAAAATCACAACATACATGTGCTTTCATGGGCCTGTTTCCGTTCTCTTGATCTGAACTATACTAAACTATAGGAGTTTAAAAGAGATCTTGAATGCACCTAGCCAGCACTGCCGACTGACTGCCCTCACCCCAACATCTTAGGATTTCAACATGCTCCTGGGAGCACAATGAGTTGGTAGGTCTGCAAGGGCTGAGGCAACTAAACAAAAGATAACACAAACAGTTTTCTTACCATAGAGAAAAACAAGGATAATAGAAAACAAACCCATTATATGGACAGGAAACAAGACAAAATGGTAGTTCAAGCATGAACAGGCCACATAGGTAGCTGAGTGGTACACAACCAAGTCATTCATGGTGTACGTGGGAAGTGTGGAGATGTTCTTTATTCTAACAACATCCATGAGCTGAAGGTTCACGCTGCAGGCTCCGAACGCTGCTGCACAAGAGATGTTTTGCTGTGGACGGTTAGCCCCGAGTCCTTTCATGTGCTTGCTAATTCAGAAGCCACACAGAAAGCTAAGGCGTTCCTTTCATGGGGAGATACAAAAGCTCAACCATCAGCCATTTCAGATAGCAGAGAGCGACAAAAACAGCTTTCGTTTAGTTTAGAGATACAGCATGGAAACAGGCTCTTCGGCCCACCAAATCCACACCGACCATCTATCACCCATTCATGCTAGCTCTATTTTATCACACATTCTCATCCATCCCCACACAACAGGGGCAGCACATTAAGCTTCTTTTGTGGGATGAGGAGGCACATTTATTTCAACATCCAGCTACAGAAATTGCTCAGATCATTTATTATTGTCACGTGTACCGAGGTATAATGAAATACTTTTGTTTTGTGCTATCCAGTCAGCGAAAAGACTACACATGATTACAATCAAGCCATCCACAGTGTACAGATACAAAATGAAGGATACAACATTTAATGCAAGTAAAAGTCTAACATACAGTAGTCCGATTAAAGATAGTATGAAGGTCTCCAATATGGTATATTGGAAGTCTGGACTGCTCTCTAGTTGGAAGTAACTTCAGACTGAAGAAGGATCTCGACCCAAAACGTCACCTGTTCCTTTTCTCCAGAGATGCTGTCTGACCCGCTGAGTTACTCCAGCATTTTGGGTCTCTCATTGGTTTAAACCAGCATCTGCAGTTCTTTCCTACGCATTTTGTGCTTGGTCCCTAGCTCTACTCCCACTACACGCTGCGCGGCCAATTACAGCGCCAACTCGATCTTTACGTTCACCACAGTTGTCATCCAGATCAATAACAACAACAAGGCAGAGTACAGGAAAGGGGCCTGGTCATGGTGACAGAACAATGACAAGTGCAAAACAACAGAATGGTGCATTGTTGCAGTGCCATTTGAAATAATGCAAAAAATATTAAAGTCCAATTACAGAATAATGAGCTAGAAGTGAGAATATGTGGCAGCACCTGCAGGAAGGGTGTGTGGAAGAGGTAGACACAAAATGCTGGAGTAACTCAGCTGGACAGGCAGCATCTCTGGAGTGAAGGAATGGATGACGTTTGTTTGGATGTTCTGGCTTTCAAACCCCAGTAATGTCTCCCAGAAGGTAGAAGAGAGACAAGGGAATGGCCAGGGTGGCAGGCATCCTTAAGGATACCATCAGCCTTCCTGATCCAGTGAAGATGCACTGGATGGAAGCAAGCGATGAGCCTCTGATGCACTGGAAGTATCGTCAGGGATGCCTGCCACCCTGGCCATTACCTTGTCTCTATTCTACCTTCTGGGAGACGTTACTGGAGCTAGAAAGCCCAGACATTCAAACTTAAGAGTAGCTTCCATTGGAATCCAGAACCAATCACCTCTTTCACACACTCTTCCCAAAGATGCCGCCAAACACTCTTACCTCTACCTCATTCGGTTATTCTGTAACCGTACTTTAATATTTGTTGAACTACTTCAAATAGCACTACAACCAGGCATCATAGTGTTGTTTGTCACTCCCATTGTACTTATCATTATTGTGTGTATACTGTTCTCTCTGTGAACTTCATGTGAACAAATGAATTTCTTTGCACTCTTGGATTTCTGAATATGAATGGTATTCTACTTGAAGCGTTAACTTTGTTTCTCATTCAACAGACAAAGCCTGATCGACTGAGTGTTTCTAGCATTTATTGTTTAATCTCATAACTTTTCCTTTCATCCCCTGAAACGTTTCCAACCAGCCACTTCTTCCAGAGACTCAAGTTGAGCAAAAAATGTTGGTTTAGAGGCATAGAGTCACGCCATGTGGAACAGGCCCTTCAGCCCAACTTGCCTACACCGACCAACATTTCCCATCTACACTAGCCCCACCCCCCTGTGTTTAGCCCATAACCCTCTAAACCATGTACCCGTCTAACTGTTTCTTAATCGTTGTGATAGTCCCTGCCTCAACTACCTCTTCTGGCAGCTCATTCCATACACCCACCACATTTTGTGTGAAAAGGTAACCTCAGATTCCTGTTTAATCTTTTCCCCTCCACCTTAAACCTACGTCCTCTGGTTCTCGATTCCCTCACTCTGGGCAAGACACTCTGTGCATCTACTTGATCTATTCCTCTAATGATTTCATATACCTCTATACGATCACACCCCCCCCCCCCCATCCTCCTGGACTCCAAGGAATAGAGTTCTGCCCAACCTATCCATATAGCTCAAACCGTCGAGTCCTGGTAAGTTTGTTGAAAGTTGATTGTTTATTTACTTGCCTAGTCTTTCAAAGACATCAGTAAAGAAGAAATTTGGATTTTGAATGTTCCATGAAACCGTGGTTCAGTTCGCACGGTATATCAGACTTTGTTTACAGAATTTGTTTTATCCCTGCACCTAAAGAATGCGCTAGCATCAGACATGATAGATGGAATAAACACATTTTCTCATGGAAGTCTTGGGAGAGCAGACAGCTCTCAGACAGTAGCCATTCAGTTGAGGGTTATAAATTTAACCCACAACAAACAATCTCTCAATCTCTAAATTCCATTGCTCGCAATGAGTAAATATGATAGATCTCAAAGGAATGCATTATTGCGATCGTTGGAAACAATGTTGCCAGCAAAATCACAAAATGCATCATTTTAAAAAGAGCATGAATCTAAAATCCTATAATGCAAAACTTGCACTTATATAGCACATTTGAAATAACACTCCAGGAAACAGTGCCAATTTGAACACAAGATTCTTCTACCAACAGCATTGTAAACATTTACAGGATATTTGTAATAATATTGTTAATTGAAGGATAATATTGACCAGAAAACTAAGGATAACTTCCTTTAATTTTACCGAAATAATGCAGTAAAATATTTTAAATCGTGTTAAGGAGAGCATGAGGACTTAGTTTAACTATCAAAAACTTGCTGAACTGATGTGGCACTATACAGCTGAGAATTGAAGACTGAGTAATAATATTCTGATGGTTCATAGAACATAGAACATACACTCTGTTTCCTTTCTATTTTGCACTACCTTGTTCTCCTAATGTTTAGTATAATTTGCCTACATAACATATAAATCAAATGGTTATCATTGTATCTCAGTACAAGAGACACCAATAAACCAATACTACAGATATTATAGCTTTCATGAGAGTAAAGAGAAGAGTTTTGTTGAAAAGATTGAATAATTAATATTTCTATTCATTAATATGGTGATCCACCAAATAAATAATTTTTAATCCAATGTCACGATGCCAAAGGGAGATCGTTTTTTCTTATTATTTCTGAATCTGCAATATAGAAACATCTGATCACTCCTTCGCAGCTGAAATAGTAAACTTATAACAAGTTGGTTCAAGTGGACAAAGAGTTGCAGACTGTGAAGCCAATTGTTATTAGGGAATGGTTTAACCTTACTCAGAAGAGGAGATTCTGTAAAGAGTTGGGGAAACTGGCCAAAAGTTATGATATTTGCAGTGGCAGAATAAAAGAATGCAGTTTGAAGCAAAACATAGAAAAGGCTGTTGGTAACACTCAAGACACTGCTGCGATTGTCAATAGGCAGACTGTTGCAAAGCAAGCTAACTTGTTATAAGCCACATAGATCAAAAGGTCCAAAATCAACAAATTCACCCAACCATGCTGGATGTACATTAAAAATAATCACCCTGACCTGCATTTTTACAAAAAGATTAAATGCCATAGGTCTTGGTACTGTCCATTTATCAAACATTGCTGGAAATGGGATACACAGTATGGGCCATCGTGTACACATCAAATAAAGTAATCACAAAGGCTAATGGAGTAATGCCCGTTTATTCAATGTGACTGAAGTTCAGAAAGTGGGCAATGGATTGCTGACTTGGACTTCACCAGTAGTGCAATGTTCTGTTTTGCACCTCAAGAAAACAAAAAGTTATCTTGGCTTTGGAAGAAAGAATTTCAGGATCCAAAGCATGATGATCGAGCGGGTTGTCGAAATAATTTGCTTTCCCTTCAATTCAAAAAGTTGGCAGCTGAGCTAATAACGATCCAATGAATAATAAATACTGTTGATAAAGGGGATACAGAAACACAGTTTCCTTTGGTGGAAAAATGCAGAGCAAAGAAGAGAATGGAAACTGTAACTAAACCATGAGAACAGGAGTCGTCCTGGGATAAACAGAGCTGAAAAAACAAGTAAGTTGACTTCTTCCAAGCACCACAAAAATGACCAGCAAATGTCCTGCTTTGCCACCATACCACAGAGTTTAGTAGGAGATGTTAGGATAGATGGATGCACTTCTGACTAATTATTTGTTTAGGATCAATCAATATTTCTATTAGCTTCCCAAAACCTCCCATCTTAGGACATGGTAGACAATTTCACATCCAGTTCATTCATTCCGAAATGCATTCTTGTTGTTTGGCGAACACCATTCAAACCAATACAGAAAGACCCACATGAATGAATATTTTATGTGGTGGTGTCAGTAATATTGACGAGGACACAAGGGAGTATCATGTCCACTTTAAATAGTACAGAGGGTTCTTAAACAAACTGTAAAGCCAGACGGGATATCAAGCAGTTATCTCCAAAAATATAACAGTACCTCAGTTCCTGCAATTAAAATGTCAGCCAGACTTAAGTGACCAGATCAGAGGATGTTCAAACCTACTGGAGCATTGCAAAGCTAACAGTAGAAAGAAACTGAATACTCAAAATAGTTTCCTTTTGAGGTTATGTTGCAGCTGTTCTGTAGAAGTGCCCTTTTCTCTCTTCATGCTCTTTTACAGCAGAGCAAATGTAACCACCATCCAAACCCTGCTGGTTCATCATCAGTTTCTGCACTGCACTGTCCTGGACCTAGCCTATACCCTGAAGCCACTGTGGTGTGATCGCTAGTCGGTGCGGACTCTGTGGGCCTAAGGATACACATTGTATCTGTAAAATCTAAAGTCTAAAGTCAGAGCAAAAAGGAAGATACAGAATGCAGAATAGAGCTCTCAATCACCCTGTGCTGTGTTAATGCCACCAGCAGCAAGTGTGCCAACACAACCACAGAGCAGGACTGCCATTCTGATGCATGCACGACAAGTAATATCACATCAAGATTCATCATATCGACCAAAGGCTGGCAGCTTTGCTAGTCACCTCAGGGGATACAAAGGTAGCCCATACTTGGATCTGTTGTAAAAATTGTGCATGAAGGCAAATACATTTAAATAAAATAATGTACAAAGTGTTTCTCTGCAGTTGCACATATTCTTTGTAAAATTGCAAGCTTTGTGCTGTTCATTTGTAAATCTTTTCTGGCTGTCAGGAATGAACAGCAATGGAACTGCTCCCCATCATATGTGAATGCTGTGAGGCAATAATCTCATTATTGGGTTCTGTTCAATATGCATTGATCAGGATATACTTTGATACCTATGGCGATGAAGGGTCTCGACCCAAAACGTCACCCAATCCTTATCTCCAGAGATGCTGCCTGACCCATTAAGTTACTCCAGCTTTTTGTGTGTATCATTTGCACTCCTTAACTGTCCAGGTATCTGCTATTGTTGTTTATTTTCAACACAAGTGGTTATAAATGCTGGCCAGCAAAGATTTATGCTTGCATTAACTGGCTACATTTCCTAATGAAATGTATCAGCCATCTCCATTTGTGCAGCTTTATAAGAAGTTGGGTAGGCCATATTTAGAATATTGCATACAGTTCCGGTTACTCCATTAAAGGAAGGATGTGGACGCTCACTTCCTTTGGTAAGCAGAGGAGGCTGACCAGGAATATGCCTGGATTAGGTGGTATTAGCTACAGGGAAAGGTCGGAAAGACTTGGACTGATTTCTCTAGGAAAACAGAGGCTGTGGGGAGACCTGATAGAAGTATAGGCAGAGATAGGGTAGACAGTCAGAACCTTTTTCCCCAGGATGGAAAAGTCAAATACGAGAGGGCATAGCTTTAAGGTGAGAGGGGCAAAGTTGAAAGGAGATGTGTGGGTTAACCATTTTTTGACACAGGCTGGTGAGTTGCTGGAAACCACTGGCAAGGTTGGTGATTGAGGCAGATACTATAGTGGCATTTAAGAGGCTTTTAGATAGGCAGGGACTGGAGGGATATGGATTTTTCGGAGGTAGATAAGAGGTGGTCTTGGCATCATGTTGGGCCCAAGGGCACTTGTGGAGCTGAACTGTTCCACACTCTATGTTCTAAGAACTTCTCAAAGGCCTTCTTGATATTGTTATTTGCAAACAGCTGGAAATTAAGATGTGTGAAAGCAGTACTGAATCCTTTTCCAGTGCAGATGATTTCTTCAAATTTAATTTTATGTCTGCAGAATTTTAAATAATTAGCATGTACCTCTGTTTAAATACTTGCCTCAGTGACAATAGAGGACAGGAGGAGCATTGAGCTTTCATATATGTAAAATTCACAGCCAACACATGGACAAGCCACTGAAGGTCAAGGGTCTGCCCAGACCAATAATTAGGTTGTATGCTTCCTCAGTTGACGGCTCACTCCAGAGTCATAGAAACATAGAAATATTGGTGCAGGGGTAGGCCATTCGGCCCATCGAGGCACGCACTGCATTCAATATGATCATGGCTGATCATCTAAAATCAGTATCCGGTTCCTGCTTTTTCCCCATATCCCATGATTCCTTTAGCACTAAGAGCTAAATCTAACTCCCTCTTGAAAACATCCAGTGAATTAGCCTCCATTCCCTTCTGTGGCAGAGAATTCCACATAATCACAACTCTCTGGGTGAAAACGTCTTTCCTCATCTCAGTCCTAAATGGCCTACCCCTTATTCTTAAACTGTGACCCCTGGTTCTGGACTCCCCCAACATCGGAATTTTTTTTCCTGCATCTAGCCTGTCCAATCCTTTAAGAATTTTATATGTTTCTATAAGATCTCCTCTCATCCTTCTAAATTCCAGTGAATACAAGCCCAGTTGACCCATTCTTTCATCTTATGTCAGTCCCGCCATCCCAGGAATTAACCTGGTTGACCTACGCTGCACTCCCTCAATAAGAATAATGTCCTTCCTCTAATTAGGAGACCAAAATTGCACACGATACTCTAGGTGTGGTCTCACTAGGGCCCTGTACAACTGCAGAAGGACCTCTTTGCTCCTCTCTCAATGAAGACCAACATGCCATTATCTTCCTTCACTGCCTGCTGTACCTGCATGCTTACTTTCAGTGACTGATGTAAAAGGACCCCCAGGTCTCGTTGCACCTCCCTCATATTGGTTTATTATTGTCACTTGTACTGAGATCATAATCATAATCATAATCATAATCATAATCATAAGTTCAATCTCTTCCCCTCTTTGATACAGTGAAAACCATCAGGTAGTGCAAAAGATAAAAAAATAAGTTGAGTGCTGTATATAGTGCAAAACACAATGATCTAGAGTAACACAGCAGGTCAGGCAGCATCTTTGGGGGGAATAGCCAAGTGATGTTTCAGGTCTGGACTGACTTTCCAGTAAATCACCAAATCTTTCCATTCTGAAAAAAGATCCCGACCCAAAACATTGTCTAGCCATACCTTCCACACATGCTGCCTGACCCGTTGAGTTACTGCAGAACTTTGCGTATTTACTCAAGATTCCAGCATCTACACTATATCCTTGTGTCTGCAGTATATAGTATTACATCTTGGGCATTTGCCAGGCCAACTCTGGAGCGGGAGGGGGGACCTGAAACCACACTGTTTCAGTCTTGCACGCTGATTAACACATCTCTCCCACTTCGGAGATTCTCTGCTCACAAGATTCCTGCGATACGGAGACCTGGAGCTCGGTTAGACACATGAAAGTCAGAAACAATTATGGGAGCAAATAGAGTGTGCGGGGGGGGGGGGGGGGGTAAGGAAGGGGGATGTGGGGAATGTGGGGAATGTGGGGGGGTGGGGGTACATCAGGAGCACACCATCTCAAGATTGAACCAGCTCAGTGTTAATGTGGCTCTGTCCCACTAAGGTGCAAAGTATTGCCGTTTTTAGAAGAAATTGCCAGCAGTGAGAATCCCTTTTTCTATTTAAATTTCACAACACAGCGGTTTAAATCCCAGCAACAATGTCCCATTCTCTTTAAAATGAAGCACTCTCGTTAACTGTGTGCACATTGACAAATAGAGTCTGTTTTACCTTGATTGGCTGGAGGCTGAAGGATTACAGTGATCTCATCCGATAGCCATCCATTGCCATCCAAAGGATAAAATGTTCAGGATGCAGGAAATTCCAATCCGAAGTGACAAAGGTAGATTTATTATAGAGAGACTGCAATGAAGAGACATCATCAGGTCAAAATAGGTTTCCTAACCACAACTTGTCAGATATCCTGCATTTTTTGTACCCAGACAACCAAGTCAGAATGGATGATTTACAGGTTGATGAAGAGTGAACAACAGGAAATGGCCAAGCTCCTGAGTTAAGTTCAATCCCAGATGCAATGCTATAGCAGTGATGTCATTGATCGGCTCAATACCACAAAGCCCTCGATGCTGATGCTTCAGGGGCCATTGCTAAATTGAAGAATGGGCATATATTTCAAAGTGCTGATGTCCCAATGCACTGTGGAAATGGAGAATGCTTTGAGAGTTCAGAGATGCCTTGGTTAATGTCCATTCCTTTACCAATATCACAGAGCAAAGTTTCATTGATCCTTTAAATTATATGATCTTGCTGGTCTTTTATTGGCTCCTGTTTTTGCTGACTTGGTGGCAACAAAAGCACTTCACAATAATACGTTTGTACTCTCTCCCCATGACCTGCGTGAGTTTTCTCTGGGTGCTCCGGTTTCCTCCCACACTCCAAAGACGTACAGGTTTATAAATTAATTGGCTTTGTAAAATTTTAACTTGTCCCTAGTGTGTCGGATAGTGTGTTGGATAGTGGTGTACGGGGATCGCTGGCCAATGGGCCAAAGGGCCTGAATCCACACTGTATCTCTATACTAAACTAATTGTGAGGGAATGCCGTGTAAATGGCAATTCTATCTTTCTTGTTGTTTTAAGTATATTTTCTGAATTGATTCAGTGATCAGGGCATTATCAACAAAGACATCAAAGGAAAAGTAATGTTCAGGGCAATACAAGAACAATGTTTATTTTGAGCGAAGGATTTTGCTTAACAGCATCTGTTTTCAATTTGTCTGTAACTCTTGATCACCTTTGGAAAATATATCTTTAATCCTTTGACGGTTAGCTGCAGAAGGGGAACTTTTAAGCACTCCACCTCTTGTAGATAGAACAGACCTCACTCTCTCCCCCCCCCCCCCCCCACAACAACATTCCATGGTTTGATCAACATGACCTAAACAAGAATTCCTTTTGAATTTAGGATTTCCAGAGTAAAAGTGACCGAGGTCCATTTAGTTTGTTGAGAATGTAACAACCACAGATACTGGAAGTCAGTAATTAACAACAGTGAAAGATGGAAACACACAGCAGGCCTGACAGCTTTAGCAGAGAATGAAGCAGAATCGATATTTCACATTGTGTAGTAAGGAACTGCAGATGCTGGTATATACCGAAGATAGACATAAAGTGCTGGAGTAACTCAGTGGGTCGGGCCGCATCTCTGGAGAAAAAGGATGGGTGATATTTCGGATCCCTTCCTCAGAATGAAAGTAGAGGGGAGGCAAGACTGGTGGTGAGAACAAAGGGGGGCCAGCAACAGAGGACCAAGGAAGGTTGAGGCCCATAATGGCACATTGTTGGCTGGGGAAGAGGTGTTAATGGGGGGATATAAGGATTCGAACAGTGGAACTAGTAGGATGTCTAGGGTGTGGAGAGCTTTCATCTGATGATCATTTAACTGAAACTTTACCCCAGTTTGTCTGCTCCCTGACTTGCGACGTATTTCCAGCAATTTGTGTTTTAATTTAAAGCTTAGTTTCTCTATTATCATCCTGGTAGCTGTGTGATACATACAGTAGCCATGTCGACTCATCATGTTAACAAATAAAAGTTCATTTCAAATAGTTTATAACCAACAAACATGGTTTACAGAGAAACCCACTGGTTGAAAAGCTTGGCTCCATAATGTTGTCCGTTACTCCCAAGAATACTACATTGAACTCAGTTTCCATCTCAAATTACTGATATACTACATTCCTAAATATTATTGTTGAAGTGTTGACTGCTATTTGGTAGAGAATTCCTTTTGAAACATGCCTTTCAGCAGTTTGAAACTGATGCTTGTCATTATTTCACCAAACGAACAATGCCATGAATAGGAATCTAAATCCTACCAGGCCACCTTGAGTATATACATTCAGTTGAGAAAAATTACAAATAACATTGAGATATAATAGCAATAAAGCAGATGGATTGTATCTAAGCTAAAAGAGAGCTCTCTGGGGAGGGAAACATGATTTACTTTGCTGATCAACTCACACCAAAGTTACTCGCACTTAATTCCTCCTGGTGTGGTTTGCAAGCCATGCAATTGTAGAAGGAATGGAAATTAAATGACAGCCTCATCAAAGACACTCATAATAATGAGACTGAATAATATAAACGTTCACCACCAGTCTATCTTTCCACCCCTTCCACTGCTTGTTAGCTTCACAAACATGCTCAGTACAAAATTCTCACTTACACAATCCTACAAATAGTTTATGGCAAGTTTTATACACTTACGTTTATCATAATTTTGATTTATAATATATAGAAGCTAATTAACCTACAAACTTGTACATCTTTGGTCTTAACTAATTTTTTCCTCTTCACATACCTAAAGAAGCTTTTACTATCCTGCTTTATATTCTTGGCTAACTTACCTTCGTACCACATCTTTTCTTCCCGTATTGTCTTTCCTCCCACACATCTTTAGAGTGTGGGAGGAAATCAGAGGTATCAGAGAAAACCCATGTGGTCACAGGGGGATTGTACAAACTCGGTATAGACAGCACCCGTACTCAGGATCGAACCCTTGGTCTCTGGCGCAGTAAGGCAGCCGCCCTATTGCTGCACCACTCTGTACAGTATTGGTTTATTTCATATTTCACACATCCTAAAGATCCTGACATGTAATATCGTCTGCTCTTTGCAACTGAAAACAACTTAAAACATTTTTCCTACATCATTCTGAGAAAGAAAGGCAGATGAATCATACACGTATACAAGTGTAGAAGAAAACACATAGAGAGAGACACATTCACACAGATATTTATGCATATACTCGCAATCACACCTACATGCACATAAGCACACATTATGACATATAAGAACACAGAACACATACACTCATATACACACACACAAGGTTATACAGACTTATAAACACATAGATAATTACACGGACACACACAAACACACATCATGTATACATATATATCTTTAGAATTATTGCATGTGTGTGCGTGTGTGTGTAGATACACAGACATTCGGGCTAAAAGTAGCCCATACACAACTATCGGCAACTAACCCTCCATGTTCCAGGAATAAGGTAATTCCTTTCACAATACAGACCTGGCAGAAAGCCAAATTTCTCAATCAAATTTATTAACTGCCGCTAAAAACATTGAGTTATCTCTTGAACAAATATCAGAATTGATAAAAAGGTCATAGTAATGTATTTCCAAATTATAAACAAAGTATTGCTTTAATGATGTGGATAGTACTACTAATGGATAGGATAGATAATAGACAATAGACAATAGACAATAGGTGCAGGAGTAGGCCATTCGGCCCTTCGAGCCAGCACCGCCATTCAATGTGATCATGGCTGATCATCCCCAATCAGTACCCCGTTCCCTCCTTCTCTCCGTATCCCCTGACTCCGCTATTTTTAAGAGCCCTATATAGCTCTCTCTTGAAAGCATCCAGAGAACCTGCCTCCACCGCCCTCTGAGGCAGAGAATTCCACAGACTCACCATTCTCTGTGAGAAAAAGTGTTTCCTCATTTCCGTTCTAAATGGCTTACTCCTTATTCTTAAACTGTGGCCCCTGGTTCTGGGCTCCCCCAACATCGGGAACATGTTTCCTGCCTCTAGCGTGTCCAAACCCTTAACAATCTTATATGTTTCAATGAGATTGCCTCTTATCCTTCTAAACTCCAGAGTGTACAAGCCCAGCTGCTCCATTCTCTCAGCATATGACAGTCCCGCCATCCCAGGAAATAACCTTGTAAACCTACGCTGCACTCCCTCAATAGCAAGAATGTCCTTCCTCAAATTAGGGGACCAAAACTGCACACAATACTCCAGGTGTGGTCTCACTAGGGCTCTGTACAACTGCAGAAGGACCTATTTGCTCCTATATTCGATTCCTCTTGTTATAAAGGCTAACATGCCATTCGCTTTCTTCACTGCCTGCTGTACCTGCATGCTTACTTTCATAGACTGATGTACAAGGATTCCCACATCCCGTTGTACTTCCCCTTTTCCCAACTTGATACCATTTAGATAGTAATCTGCTTTCCTGTTTTTGCTACCAAAGTGGATAACCTCACATTTATCCGCATTAAACCTCATCTGCCATGCATCTGCCCACTCCACCAACCTGTCCAAGTCACCCTGCATTCTCATAGCATCCTCCTCACAATTCACACTGCCACCCAGCTTGGTGTCATCTGCAAATTTGCTAATGTTACTTTGAATCCCTTCATCCAAATCATTGATGTATATTGTAAATAGCTGCGGTCCCAGCACCGAGCCTTGCGGTACCCCACTAGCCACTGCCGTTAAAGGGACCCGTTAATCCCTACTCTTTGTTTCCTGTCTGCCGACCACTTCTCTATCCATGTCAGCACTCTACCCCAAATACCATGTGCCCTAATTTTGCCCACTAATCTCCTATGTGGGACTCTATCAAATGCTTTCTGTAAGTCCAGGTACACTACATCCACTGGCTCTCCCTTGTCCATTTTCCTAGTTACATCTTCAAAAAATTCCAGAAGATTAGTCAAGCATGATTTCCACTTCGTAAATCCATCCCGACTCGGACCGATCCTGTTACTGCTATCCAAATGTTCAGCTATCTCATCTTTTATAATTGACTCCAGCATCTTTCCCACCACTGATGTCAGGCTAACTCGTCTATAATTTCCTGTTTTTTCTCTCCCGCCTTTCTTAAAAAGTGGGATAACATTAGCTACCCTCCAATTCACAGGAACTGATCCTGAGTCTATAGAACATTGGAAAATTATCACCAATCCAGCCACGATTTCTAGAGCCACTTCCTTAAGTACCCTGGGATGCAGACCATCAGGCCCTGGGGATTTATCAGCCTTCAGTCCCATCAGTTTATCCATCACCATTTCCTGCCGAATGTGGATTTCCTTCAGTTCCTCCGTCACCCCAGATCCTCTGGCCACTATTATATCAGGAAGACAGTGAAGACTGTCTTAGTGAAGACAGATCCAAAGTACCTGTTCATCTCATCTGCCATTTCCTTGTTCCCCATAATAAATTCACCTTTTTCGGTCTTCAAGGGTCCAACTTTGGTCTTAACTAATTTTTTCCTCTTCACATACCTAAAGAAGCTTTTACTATCCTGCTTTATATTCTTGGCTAACTTACCTTCGTACCTCATCTTTTCTCCCCGTATTGTCTTTTTGGTTATCTTCTGTTGTTCTTTAAACATTACCCAATCCTCTTGCTTCCCGCTCATCTTTGCTACGTTGTACTTCTTCGCTTTAATTTTTATACTGTCCCTGACGTCCCTTGTCAGCCATGGTCGTCCCTTTCTCCCCTTGGAATCGTTCTTCCTCCTAGGAATGAACTGATCCTGTACCTTCTGTTTTATTCCTAGAAATACCTGCCATTTTTGTTCCACTGTCATCCCTGCTAGTGTATCTTTCCAGTCAACTTTGGCCAGCTCCTCCCTCATGGCCCCATAGTCCCCTTTATTCAACTGCAACACTGACACCTCCGATCTACCCTTCTCCCTCTCCAATTGTAGATTAAACCTGACCATGATATGGTCACTGCCTCCTAATGGCTCATTAACCTCGAGGTCCTTTATCAAATCCGGTTCATTACATAACACTAAATCCAGAATTGCCTTCTCCCTGGTAGGCTCCAATACAAGCTGTTCTAAGAATCCATCACGAAGGCACTCTACAAAGTCCCTTTCTTGGGGTCCAGTACCAACCTGATTTTCCCAGTCTACCTGCATGTTGAAATCTCCCATAACAACTACAGCATTACTTTTGCTACATGCCAATTTTAACTCCTGATTCAACTTGCGCCCTATATCCAGGCTACTGTTTGGGGGCCTGTAGATTAGTCCTAATAGGGTCTTTTTACCCTTACAATTCCTTAGTTCTATCCATACTGGCTCCACATCTTCTGTTTCAATGTCACCCCTTGCAAGGAACTGAATTTCATTCCTCACCAACAGGGCAACCCCACCCCCTCTGCCCACCTGTCTGTCTTTTCGATAGGAGGTATACCCCTTGAATATTCAGTTCCCAGCCCTGGCCCTCTTGCAGCCATGTCTCAGTAATTCCCACAACATCATACTTGCCAGTTTCTAACTGAGCCTCAAGCTCGTCCACTTTATTCCTTATACTTTGCGCATTCATATACAGCACTTTGACCTCTGTATTCACTTCCCCCCTCTCACCGCTCGCAATTGGCCCTGACCTTACTCTGTTGTCCATTCTCGAACTTTCCTGCCCATTAATTCGAGAATCTTTTGTAATTTTTCCTGTAGTCACTTCCCCTTCAACTCCATCTTTATACTCCCAATTTGGCAATCCCTCCCCCCCACTATTTAGTTTAAACCCACACGTGTACGTAAACAATTCTGAACTCAGTCCCTAATGCAATCAAGGCAGTTTGTAATTTCCACAACACTGTATGATCGCTCAAGTTTACATCAGAAACAAGCCAGCAATGACGATGGTGCTTAGCCAGAAGGCTGCGCACTGCAGAAAGTGTTCCAAAGGCGAGATACAACTCAAGCCAGCAATGGCAGCAGTGCTTACCCAGAATGCTGCATGCTACATGCTACAGAATGTACCCTGGAAGCGGCGGGACACTGCTGGGACAATTAATATCCTGCAAGTTATTTCAGGCAGGGGATGGGGATGGCGATACCGACTTACGTAAAAACTAACTTACGCAAGGATTCACGGAACATAACCCATGCCAAGTTGGTGAGTGCCTCTATGTTGTAGGGGAAAGAATAGTGAGGGCTAATATATGGATATGGGGTGTGCTATTGTGATTTTAGGGAACTGCAGACAAAGCCTAAAAGTAGTGACATGGAATGCAGCAGTGACAACACCCAAGTTTCAGGAACTTCCTTGATATGTTATAGCTTGCATCCTTCGTTGTAACAGAGATTTAGATCTACTGTCAACTAAGTTAGACTTGTGGATAATCATTTTATTCTGTAATCAAGGCCTAGTTTTACTGTTAATCAAGTTTCTGTGTAATCCTGTCAGCTGAGAATGTAAAAGCTGTACCAAAGTCGTGCTCAGAAGATCTGCTTTAACTGGTCTCCTGTGCGCATTAATTTTAATAAATCGCCCGCTACTTGGAACACCAACTCCGTGTGGCCTTTCCTTTTGCTCCTATATCTTCTCATATAATTTGATCATAGGCTCAGCTCCCGATCTTGCATTTTGACTGATTCCTAGACAGACAAGCATTTCAACCGTTGCAACCATCATCCATGCCTTTATCACCATTACATTGAACTTTTCCAAAGCTCTCATTGTCTCTCTTCTACTTGCACCTTCTGTAAACTTGCTGCAGTATCTTAACTCACACTATGTTTGAGTTAATGCTGATAAAACTAGAAGATGCTGCAAAATCTCTGCAGGTCAGACAGCATTTGTGGAGAGAGGAAAACACTGTTTTATATTCCAATCCAATTAACTTTCAGTCTTGGACTGTTTTTACGACATTTAATATATGTAATATATTATGCGGGGCTCTTTGATGGAAAAGCCCAAATAAAGATTTTTGGTAGAATCACTAGTTTGAGAATTGAGAATAATGTAATAAGTATTTAACTGGGTTCATTGCAATGTTTGAATGAAGACATTTTAAATCGGGGAAGCCATTATTGGTAAAGCTGCTGGTGATCAGGGTCAGTACTGACCAACTCAAGAAAGAAAAGCCTGGTATTTCAAATTTGGCGTAAATTAACTTTGGAGTCATAGATGTTAGAATACTATATTTTTAGTATCCTTTTTGCTAAGAAAGGATGAGTGCTTGACCTGTTACTGACTTTGAGTTCAACAGGTTTACGGTCAATCAAGCTGAACTCTGTGTAGCTACTGAATCCGCACCAATTTGTTCCCCTCTAACTAAAATGCTGGCAAGCGTTCCATGGACACAGTTGAATAACTCGAACACTAAGCCAATGTACCTAATCCTGTTTCAGAAAGAGTTTCTCCAGCGCTAAAACAAAGCCACATTGTGTTGCACAATTGCATTAGAAGCCTAAACTGACACTCAATTGCGGCAACACAAAAGCATTCCATAAAATGGAAATAACAGCCCAGATCTTGAATCACCTGGCATTAACTATGCTCGATAACAAGCTGCTTCATCTCAGAACCATTCATGGCATTTGGTACGGTACAAACTATTGAATAACTATGGTATAAAACTATTTGAGTAAAAAAGGGGGTTCGCCCTTCACTCCCCAAATCAAGGAACCTCTCCAGAGCGCTTCCACGATGAGTTGAATCTTCTGCACTCAATTTTTCTTTTCTGCTCATGTGAAAATCTTAATCCACTTCAAAAATAACATAAACTCAGGTTGTTTTTTAGCTCCTACAAATCAAAAAGGATTTTGTAAAGGTTGTCATGCTTGTAACATCACTGAATTTCTGCAGCAGAAAGTTGGCGAGCTTATTAACGATGGACTGTGCCATCGTTAATAGAATTACAAAAGCTAAAATTCTTGTCTCAACTTACGGCTGGTAAATGATGGAAGCCAGCAACAATGGTCTGTCTGCTGCTAACAAAAAACTGACCCTGCAAAGGGTATCCGATTCATCTCAAGGGACAATATCGGTCAGAGCACATTACAAGGAGGACGGAGAATAAAGGAGGCAGCAATGGGAACTTGTCAGAAAGGTATATCAATATGCGAGTGAATTTTAATCACTGCATGTACTGGAAGAAAATAAGATGGGCAAAAGATTCAAATTTACAGCGTCACAGAAAGAGAGCAGTAAAAAGTAGACACAGGGAACTGCAGATGCTGGAATCTTGAGTAAAAAGCACAGAGTACTGGAGTAGCACAGAGGGCAAGACAGCATCTCTGGAACAGGCAGCAAGAGAGCATTTGGGTCATCGGGTCCATAACTGGTCCAAACAGAGCTATGCCACAAGGTCCTTTCCCACACCTCCCCCTTTTCATTTCCCCGTACCCCTTCCAACCTCTTCTCTATCATTCACACCCATCAACTCCTTTTGCATCCACTTGTCATTATATTACATGGAGGGCTAATTTATAATAGCAAACGTCTCCAGGAGGTGGAAGGAACAGAGCACCTACAGAAAACACACATGATCATGGAGAGAGCATCCAGACAGCACACAAAGTCAGGATCCAAACTGGTTCCTTGGAGCCGAGAGGCAGCATTGCCATCTGCTTATAGGTAGCCTGGGTGAGAAGGTGACCAAGCATTTATGAGGTAGTTTCTTAGAACGGCACATTCTCTAGTCAAGCAGAGAACAGATAACAGTAATCATGATATGATTGAATTGTACACTGAATGGGAGAAGAATGGGTCCAGGAGTAAAAATTTAAATTTAAATAAGGTCAACCACAAAACCTGTGCTTGCAGAAGTGAACTGTGAGTTAGGTTAGACACAAGGAACTGCAAGTGCTGGAATCTTGCGTAGAACACAAAGTGCTGAAGTAGCACAGCAGATCAGGCAGCATCTCTGGAGGACATAGATAGGTGATGTTTTGGGTTGTGACTACTCTACAGTTTGAAGAAGGGTCTGACCTGAAATGTCACCTTTCCATATCCTCCAGAGATGCAGCCTGACGTGCTGAGTTGCTCCAGCACTTTGTCTTCGGGTGAGGTAGGTTAATTTAGTTTAGTTTAGTTTAGAGATACAGCATGCACTTGGAGAAAACCCACACGGTCACAGGGAGAATGTACAAACTCCGCACAAACTGAACCAGTAGTCAGAATCAAATCTGGTCCTCTGGCACTGTAGGCAGCATCTCTACTGCTATGCCACTGTGTCACTATAGAATCAGTCTGTCGAGAAGCAGCAACTAGGATTGAGGAGGGTCTTTCAGAATGCACAGAGTAGATACATTCCAGTAGGAAAAACAATTCCAAGAGATGACGCATTATTTTGTGGTTCGCTAACAGAAGTAAAGATGATATCACGTTGAAGGAGGAAAACAAATCTGTGGAATGGCAGGTGACAGAATAGAGTATCAGATAGAATATAAAACAGTAACAATTGACTGGAAATAAGGAGCAAAAAATTAGAGCAGGATTTAAAGTGAGAAAGATAAAAACATGTAGAAAGAGTTTATACAGACATTTTGAAAAAAAGAGTTAATTGAGTAATTGTTGGCCCTCTAGAAAGCGAGTCTGGGGCATTAATCATGAAAACCAAAGCGTAGGCAGATTAAACACGTATTTCACATCAGTGAAAAAAGGACACAAAGTGCTGGAGTAACTCAGTGGTCAGGCAGCATCTCTGGAGAACATGACTAGGTGACATTTCAGGTCGGGACCCTTCTTCAGTCTGTTGAACTTGTTTTACAGCTGAATATTCTTTCTCTCCTTGTATATCTTGCATAGCAAAACAATCAAGAATAAAATGATTTTTACAAAATACTCTTCTTGCTACATATGTAGATATCATGGGAGCAATTGCTTGCTCATTTTAACATTTGTGGCTCAATTGCATCCTTTTGAAGTAATTAACCTTTTTGCTGTGCATACCTTCTTGGTTTTTAACCTGGCTTTATATTTAAAATATAAAGGGAATAACTATTTGGTAATGTAATTCTTAGGCATTTATTTCACAGAAAGGTTCAGTAAAATTTGCATTTAATGTAATGGACCTGTCCCACTTAGGCAATTTTTCAGATGACTGCCGGCGACTGTCAAATCATGCCAGTCGCTGAAAAACCGGCAACTGGAATGGCGACTGGAACGGCGACTGGAACGGCGACTGTCAGAGTGGAACACACACACACACATCGCTTCCTTCCCCAGCCAGTTATGCAGGCGGGTGACAGGGCAAGCGGGGGGAGCACTGTCTGAGTGAAATTCACATGGTGCAAAGCCAATGTGATACAGACACACACCACGACGAACAGGAAGGTTGGCGCTGTAATTAAGATGGTGAAAGCACAGTGTAAAGGAAGGGTCACTTAAGTCCTTTAAAAGAGGGGGGGAGAGGGAGAGAAGGGGGAGATGGGGTGGGGAGAAGGAGTGGATACAACTTTTAAGAAGCCAGACATGCACGGCTGTGAAGCTCGGCGGACATTAACATTACCGGTCGGTTATCCTTGGTTCTAAAAACTTCTGTTCACCTTTTTTTTCCCAATGAGCCAATGAAATTCACCGATCAGCACCGACAACAACCTACGAGAACCTATGGCCTCCTGGTGACCCACTACCACTGCACCTACGTCACGAGAATTCTCGCTACTCAACATGTTGAAATATTTCTTAACTTCTGCCTATAAAGAATGTCACCCCCTTGCTTATCAAGAATCTACTTATCTTTGCTTTAGACATTCATGGAATCTGCATCCACAACACTTTGAGGAAGAGTGGTCTGAAGACTTGTGAAC
Source organism: Amblyraja radiata (assembly GCF_010909765.2). Classification (NCBI taxonomy): domain Eukaryota; kingdom Metazoa; phylum Chordata; class Chondrichthyes; order Rajiformes; family Rajidae; genus Amblyraja; species Amblyraja radiata. Next base: position 25,777,607 of record NC_045964.1, on the reverse strand, counting down.
CATTGAAGGAAAAAATATATTTAATTCATCTTACGGTCTTAAATTAATAACTCTTATTTTCAAGCAGTGATGCCTGGTTTTAGATTGTCCCACAAATGTACATCCACCCTGTCAAGACTCATTTGGATCTTGTATGTTCCCATCAGGTCATCCAGAGTCGTGGTTATACTGCATGGAAACAAGCTCTTTGGCCAAAATTGTCCATGCTGACCAAGTCGGAATTCTGGGCTCGTCCCATTCATCTGTATTTGGCCCACACCCCTCCAAATCCTTCCTATCTATATATCTGTCCAAATGTCTTGTGAATAGGTTCGCCAGATATACAAACTAATAAATAATACATAATTTACAGTTAATACAGTTCTACATATATTTTCATGTTAAGTAAGGTAACGTGGTACTGTTATGAAGTTGCTGGACTTTCAATGGATGGATGGTCGGACTCAGATCACCCAAGTCCGCCACTCCCACCACTGTGCACCGTTGAGAGTCAATTGCTCATCTCAGCGTCTCTGCTTCGGCGGGAAGAATGTGATGACCATCAACGTTACACAAGGATGGACACTTCTCCTCTTGCACACATTCACTTGATTAGCCGTTCAATTAAATAAGCTCTGTGACTTGCTAACCAGAGACCAAAAGCCTTGGCACATCTATTTCTAACCTGTGAGGGGGATCAAATGAGACTAGGATCAAAATTGAAGACCAGATATAATTCTGGGAAAATGAATTTGATTCAAAGTAGGAAATCGGAATGGAGTAGGTTTTGATTAATCATGTTGCTGCTCCCTCCTATTTATTCCATTCTTTTGTTATTGTCCCTGTGCTTCCTATATCAAAAATCCTCCTGTATTTTTCTTAATAAGCATCATGCAAATCAACTTTAAAACACAGCCATTTAATGAGCTTAGCATTGCTTTGTAGGAACATGCTCTCGGTTTTCAAAGTCTAGATACATCATCAACTGAAATCAGACAACTCTGGCATGTAATTCTGTTAACCTTGGCTCAATTAGAACACCACCTTTTAAGTTCCAAGCTAAAATTGCTGCCAATGTCAAAGGTCCCCTAGAGTAAATACATTTTGAACTAAACAATCTACCAGTTTTGAAGGAAAGAAACAGATGGTGTTTCGACCCAAAACGGCACCTATTCCATTTCTCCAGAGATGCTATCTGACCTGCTGAGTTACTCCAGCTTTTTTTCTCTATCTTCGGTTTAAACTAGCATCGGAACTTCCTTCCGACACAATCTACCATTTTTGCTGCATAAAGTTGATTTACTTAATGTACGAAAAAAGGGCATTTGAGACTTAATCCTTGATTCCCACTCCTAAGTCTAGGTAGTCAGAGGAAGAAAACGTTTATGCTTTTAACAATGGGGCATTGCACTAAAAAATTAGCTCTTCAAACAAACTGATCCATTATTACGACTTCAATGTTGTATATTTATTTATAGTCCCTCCGGTGTATGATAGACAATCACAAGTTAATTTTAACATATTATAAATGTATTAAGCAAAACTAATAAACTAGCATGATGATGAAAGCATCGCATAGACAGTAACAAATTCACCATCTAAAACAAATAATCAGTTCCATAACGAACAAATGCAAGAATATTTTTTTTTTAATGAAAAATAAGATACAGCTTTATTAAACTCATGGAATATAAATGTTGAAGATCACTTTGTTCACAAAAACAGAAACAAGTGAGACGAGGGCAAAATTATTAACATTTTAACAAACATTCTGTGCGGTGTGATTGAAATGGGAACTCAGCAAAAATGTGATACTTTGGATTTCTTTATACAAAATAAAATTGATTTATTTATCTTCCTCCTATTCTTGGCCGGTTTCTCAACACAGATCAGTCTAAGCACTGAGACTCTACTGCTAGCAACCTCTGTCACTGTGGCAGATGTGATTTGGGGAGATACTATCAGGTCGGCAAAGAGTTGGCCAAGGTAATCAGAAAGATGTTGCAATTTGAAATTAAAGTAGAAATCACTGGGAACACTCAGCAGGTCAGGCAACATCTGTGGAAAGAGAAACTGAGTTCACGATTCAAGTCAACCAATCTACATCAGACCCAGTTCATTAGTTTTAGTTTACACATACAGCATGGAAACAGCCCCTTTGGCCCAGCAAATCCACGTCAACCTTTGATCACCAATTCACACTACTTCTATGTCATCCTGCTTGATGGGGCGGCACAGTGGTAGAGTTGCTGCCTCACAGTGCCAGAAACTAGAATCCCATCCTGACTACGGGTTTCCCCCCATAATCCAAAGACATGCAGGTTTGGAGGCAAATTGGCTTCTGTAAATTGCCCCTAGTGTGCAGGATGCAAAACTGGGATAATATCGAACTATTGAATGGTCAGCATGGGCCAAAGGGCCTGTTTCCACACTGTATCTCTCAACTAAAACTTCAAATTCACACCCTGCACATTGGAGACATTTTTTTCAGTGGGCTATTAAACTGCAAACCGCATGTCTTTCGGATGGGAGAGGAAACCGAAGCACCCAGAGGAAACCTATGTGGTCACAGGGAGAACGTGGAAACTCCACACAGGCAGCACCTGAGGTCAGGATCAAATCCGGGCCTCTGGTTCTGTGAGGCAGCAGCTCTACCAGCAACCTGGCCCGAAACGTTAACATAACCCGGCTTTACATTCCACGAATGCTTCCCGATCTGCTGAGTGATTCCAGCATTTCCAGTTTTTATTTCTGTTTATAGGGAGAGTCTCGCCAGCATGGAAAAGAAACCTAGCAAATTCCAAAACAGCCAATGGAGCAGAGGGTCACTGCTCCATTATCCACTGCCCTTGCATAAGGGTACACAAATGCCACTAATTCAAGGCGGAATAGTCAGCAAATACTCAGGATATAGTCAGACTCTCTGACCGACATACACTACAAACCAACTGACTCACATGGCTATCTGGACTACACGTCTTCCCACCCTGCCCCCTGTAAAGACTCCATCCCCTACTCCCAATTCCTCTGCCTACGCCGCATCTGTTCCCAGGATGAGACGTTCCACACCAGGGCATCGGAAATGTCCTCGTTCTTCAGGGAACGGGGATTCCCCTCCGCCACCATAGATGAGGCTCACACCAGGGTCTCATCCATACCCTGCAACACTGCTCTCTCTCCCCATCCCCACACTCGCAACAAGGGCAGAGTCCCCCTAGTCCTCACCTTTCACCCCACCAGCCGGCAAATACAACAAATAATCCTCCGCCATTTCCGCCACCTCCAACATGACCCCACCACTCGCCACATCTTCCCATCTCCCCCTATGTCTGCCTTCCGCAAAGACCGCTCCCTCCGCAACTCCCTTGCCAATTCTTCCCTTCGCTCCCGTACCACCCCCTCCCCGGGCACATTCCGTTGCAACCGCAAGAAATGCAACACCTCCCCCCTCGACTCCATTCAAGGACCCAAGCAGTCGTTCCAGGTACGACAAAGGTTCACCTGTATCTCCTCCAACCTCATCTACTGCATCCGCTGCTCTAGATGTCAGCTGATTTACATCGGGGAGACTAAGCGGAGGTTGGGCGATCGTTTCGCCGAACACCTCCGCTCAGTCCGCAATAACCTACCTGAACTCCTGGTGGCTCAGCACTTCAACTCCCCCTCCCATTCCCAATCCGACCTCTCTGTCCTGGGTCTCCTCCATTGCCAGAGTGAGCAACACCGGAAATTGGAGGAACAGCACCTCATATTCCGCCTGGGTTGCTTGCGTCCGATGGCATGAACATTGAATTCTCCCAATTTTGCTAGCCATTGCTATCTCCTCCCCTTCCTTAACCCTCGAGCTGTCTCCTCCCATCCCCCCGCCCTCGGGCTCCTCCTCCTCCCTTTTTCCTTCCTTCTCCCCCCCACCCCCCATCAGTCTGAAGAAGGGTTTCGGCCCGAAACGTCGCCTATTTCCTTCGCTCCATAGATGCTGCTGCACCCGCTGAGTTTCTCCAGCATTTTTGTGTACCTCAGGATATAGGTCTGCTTTGTATCTTCTACCCATCATCCTAGATTGCACTAGTGGTTATTATGATGCCAGTTACACCAGATGAGAGGCAGTTTCCACATCTCACACTCTTTATTTGTGAGCAAGAAATTGCAGAGTATTGTGGACACAGTCCTGACTATCACACAAACCAACCTCCCTTCCATTGACTCCATTTAAACGTCAAACTGCCTCGGCAAGGCCACCAGCATAATCAAGGACGAGTCGCACCCCGGCCATTCCCTCCTTCCCCCTCTCCCAACCGTCAAAAGGCATAAAAGTGTAAAAAGGCAAACTTCCAGATTTAGGAACAGTTTCTTCTCAGCTGTTATCAGGTAACTGAACCATCCTACCAACAACTAGAGAGCAATCCTGAGCTATTATCTACCTCATTGGAGAGCGTCGGACTATCGCTGATTGGTTATACTGGACTTTATCTTGCCTAAACATTATTCATGTTATTCCCTTATCATGTATCTGTACACTGTGGACGGCTCAATTGCAATCATGTACTGTATTGTCTTTCCGCAGACTGGTTAGCACACAACAAAATCTTTTCACTGTACCTTGGTAAACGTGGCAATAAACTAAACTCTAACTCTGTGGAATGCAGGGCACTTTCACACTTGCAGGCAACTTCTTCTTCTTGTATGTCAACTTGTTCCATTTGATCTATTTGTTTGTGCATGTCGGGTTGATTGCATTAGTCGAAACAGGGTGGACCATGTGAAGGTTGCAATTTCCCACCCCTCCAGGCAACTGCTAGGGCTGGACACCAAGGGAGCAGAGAGAAGCAGCATAGAAAACAACACAGCTCTTTGCAATAGGAAAAAAGTGTAGTCAACGGTAATAAAATACCTCTTACCCCACTAATAAGTTGATTTGAACCAGCAGACAACTCACATTTCGTCTCTATCCATACAAACACTTGCGCAGTGAAGAGGAATCGTCTGGCTATTCAAACCTCAACGTTGGATGTGGAAAGATAGAATATAACTGTTTATTAAGAATAAAGTGCTCTAATTGTGTATCCTCCAAAACAAACTTTGTGGGTCACTAAAGGTGCTTGCTCCAATATCTCAGCAACACTCTTAAGAAACCCTCAACCATTCGTCTTGCGGCCAGTCCAGAAATAAATTGTGAAATATGCAACCAACAATCTTGATCCTGCCAACATTCTTGAGGAGAAAGTCTATTGAACTATTCAGACATTATGTGTAAGAAGGAACTGCAGATGCTGGTTTATACCGAAGATAGACACAAAAAGCTGGAGTAACTCAGTGGGACAGGCAGCATCTCTGGAGAGAAGGAATGGGTGACGTTTCGGGTCGAGACCCTTCTTCAGACATCACCCATTCTTTCTCTCCAGAGATGCTGCCTGTCCTGCTGAGTTACTCCAGCTTTTTTGTGTCTATATTCAGACATTATATTCTGCTGAATTCAGTCTGCAGTGTGCAAGCTGATAGTGGTGGAAGAGGCTTGGCCTCTCTCAGCCAGGCACATACCCCAGATTACTGGATACTATTCCCAATCATACCCCAACTCAGCTTTTCAGACGTAATAAAGTATTATAAGAAGTTTCCTAGTGAACCCAATATGAGCATTGGAAACGTTATATGGCGAGCCAGTTACCAAAGCACCAAAGAGTGAGATTGTTATTTGTCAGAGTTTTATGGTACAAGTTCAAACACAATGGAACGTGGCAAAATGACCACAACAACTAAGAAAGGCATGGGAGAAACATATTGTTGTGCATTTGTAGCTTTTCCTCATTGTTTCTTTGCAGAAAATTTCTGGAACAGGAAGTAAACATGGTGCAGTTTGAAAACGCACACCTCCAGATTCAGGAAAAGTTTCTTCTCGACTAGTTATCAGGCAACTGAACCGTCCTCTCACCAATTATAGAGTGTGGTCCTGACATCCCATCTACCTCATTGGAGACCTAACAATGTTTAATCGGACTTTATCTTGCACTAAATGTTATTCGCTTTATCCTGTACCTGCACACTGTGGACAGCTTGATTATAATAATGTAAAGTCTTTCCACTGACTAGAAAGCACGCAACAAAATAAATGTCAGTGTACCTATGTACACGTGACATTAATAAACTAAACTAAACGTTTCATCATTAAAATAGATGGGAAACACTGGACCAGCTGTTATTAGGCAATTGAACTGTCCCCTCATGAGCTAGAGTGCAGTCCTGACCTCCCATCAACCTCACTGAAGACTGAACTATCTTCAATCAGACTCCGACGTTCTTTTAGGAAGGAGATGAGGAGAAATGTCTTTAGTCAGAGGTTGGTGAATCTGTGGAATTCTTTGCCACAGAAGGCTGGGGAGGCCAAGTCAGTAGATATTGTTAAGGCAGAGATAGACAGATTTTTCATTAGTGCAGGTGTCAGGGGTGATGGGGGAGAAGGCAGGTGAATGGGGTTAGGAGGGAGAGATAGATCAGTCATGATTGAATGGCAGAGTAGACTTGATGGCCTAAATGGCTGAATGGCAGAGTAGACTTGATGGCTGAATGGCCTAATTCTACTCCTATCGCTTATGACCTTATGACTCCAATGTATATCTATACACTAAATGTTGTACCCTTTATCCTTTATCTGTGGACAGCTTGATTGAATTCCTGTATAGTCGTTTCTTTGACTGGATAGCACACAAATAAAAGTTTTTCACTGTACCTTGGTACACGTGGCAATAATAAACTAAACTAAACCAAACTGATAGACCATTTCCTTGTAAGATTTCTCATCCTTCGGTTTATACTGCACGTTCGGAAACTCTGACGCACGGCAGCAGTAATTATCGCCACACATGTTCTTCCTTTTGCTTCAAGCTAAATATCGCTTCAGCTTCAGGAAAGAATGTATTTACATTGGAAAACTTGCTATATTCTGGCTGGTGGCGTGGTGGAATCTGGCAATGTCTGGGAGCACAGTGGGTACACTCCCAGGGAGCAACCCTTTAACCAGATGTGTTAAAGTCACCTGCTGTCTCTGGAGTCTGCCTGGCCAAATCTATTATGTCGCTGCCAGTGGTGGAAGGAAAACATTGGTGATGGGAGATGGTGGCTCGTGTGGATGCAACATGAAGAACAAACATTTCCTCACATCCCGAGACATGTGTCCAATAAGTTTACTTTACATCATATTCTGGGAATTCACATCCAAACATTTTTTTTAAAAGCTTTTGTACATTGAACATCTGTGGTTTGAAAAAATTCATGAAAATTTATAGAATGAGAAGAAATAAAGCCAACGCAATAGAAATTGCCCTGTCCACCTCAACAATATTTTCCTGAACAGGTTTGACAAAGGGAAACGGGGGAAGAAATGACTCCATGGCTTGGAAAATGGAATAAAAATAAGGAAACTGGTAGCTTTGGCCCAGACAGTTACAAATTAAAACAAAAATACTAATAGCATTTAATTCCTCCATAACAAAAGCCAAAAGCCAGCAGTTGAAATGATAGTTTCACCCCTGCTGATAAAATATAAGCAGAATTGAAGTATTTTCCTCAAGGTGCAAGCATTGAACATTGAACATTAAACATAGAACGGCCCTTCGACCTTCAATGTTTGTGTTGAACATGGGGCCAGGTTAATCTGATCTCTTCTGTCTGTACATGATTTATACAACCTCTATTCCCATCTCCATCCTGGGACAAAAGTTCAGACTGTCTACCTTATCTATTTATCTTATAATTTTACGCACTTCTATCAAGTCTCCCCTCAACCTTTGAGATTCCAGAGAAAACAGTCTTTTACTTTTAGACTTTAAAGGTACAATGTGGAAACAGGTATTCTGATAAAGCTCTTCTGCACCCTCTCTTCTCCTCAGGCGACTCAAGGATGACTCACTTCTCCACCAGTTCTGCGGTTTGTAAAGAAGCAGGAAACATGTTCCCAATGTTGGGTGAGTCCAGAACCAGGGGCCACAGTTTAAGAATAAGGGGTAAGCCATTTAGAACGGTGATGAGGAAAAACTTTTTCACCCAAAGAGTTGTGAATCTGTGGAATTCTCTGCCTCAGAAGGCAGTGGAGGCCAATTCTCTGGGTGCTTTCAAGAGAGAGTTAGATAGAGCTCTTAAATATAGCGGAGGATAGGGGATATGGTGAGAAGGCAGGAACAGAGTACTAATAGTGGATGATCATCCATGATCACAGTGAATGGCGGTGCTGGCTCGGTGCCGAATGGCCTACTCCTGCATCTATTGTTTATTGTCTATTGTCTAAATGATGGGGAAGCACGGAATCCTCCACAGATGGCGCATGGGATGCCGGCTGGGAGATGTAGGATAATCAAGTGAATGTGTCCTCCTTATGCTGGGAGTCCCATGGTTCCACTACATGTCCTCAATGGTTCTTTATTACCAAGTGTACCAAGGTGCAGTGAAATTCTTTTTTGCATACAGATAAGTAAGATTAATGTCATACATAAGTACATTCCCCAACTGAGTACAGAATGCATACCCCCCCGGCCACATTCTGCCCTCATGACCCAGGGTCCGTCCAGCAGCTGACTAAACCAGGGAAGGTAATACCCCTCCCCGGTACTTCCTACCAGCCCTTTGTTCCAGCGTCTACCGCCGTTGTCAACTCCCTCTATTCCTCTCCGGTTCCCAGTCCCGAGTCGAGTAATGCCCCTGTCCCACTTAGGAAACCTGAACGGAAACCTCTGGAGACTTTGTGCCCCACCCGAGGTTTCCGTGCGGTTCCCGGAGGTTTTTGTCAGTCTCCCTACCTGCTTCCACTACCTGCAACCTCTGGCAACCACCTGCAACCTCCGGGAACCGCACGGAAACCTTGGGTGGGGCGCAAAGTCTCCAGAGGTTTCCGATCAGGTTTCCTAAGTGGGACAGGGGCATAAGGACAAGCCTCAGGGTTCACAATTCCATTCTGAATGTTATTTCTCCATTTTGTGCAGTAATGGGCCAGAGGTTCCCAAGACACAGTGGGGAATGTGGCATTTTTTACCAAGTCTCATTCACACACTCTTTACAATGCATGTGGACTCTACTCATTTGCCCCTTACGTCCATTTGAACAGGACCATATTTGCAGCTGGACTCTAGTAGTTAACACCGTCACCTTGGGTTGAACTGCTGTAATCGAGTCTTTATTTCGGCATTTGATTTATATTCAAAGTACACAACACTAAGAGGAAAAACAAACAGCAACGGCCAGGGTACTAACCGGGCAATGGCAGCTTTAGATTTATGTGGCAGAGGTTAAATCCAGGATGGGAGCGAGTGGTATAATTAAGGTGCCTCCAAGGACAAGAACTACAGTATTAGTAACCATGGGAAAATTCTTAACACCAAGTTGCAATGTCACAAAAGGCAGTGGTAAGGCCGAGAATAAATATCACCGAGTCAACATTGCAAGATGCCTTGCAACACACCAGCAACAAGGAAGCACTTGAGTGGAGGGTCTTCACTTGCAGGAAAAATTCAACAGCAGACCCAGACATTCTTATAGTCCTCCGTTTCATTTAGTTGTGTGGGGTAAATGCTAAAGAGAAGCCAACAGAGCATTTCATTAACTATATACCAATAAAATGGGATCCCTCGCATAGAATGTGCATTCCAAACATCACAACACGACAGCACGGTGGTGCTGCGGTAGAGTTGCTGCCTCACAGCGCCAGAGAGCTGGGTTCGATCCTGACTACGGGGCTGTTTGTATGGCGTTTCCCCATGACCACGCGGGTTTTCTCCGGGAGCTCCGGATTCCTCCCATACTACAAAGACCTACTGGTTTGTAGGTTGATTTGCTTAAATTGTCCCTCGTGTGTGTGTGTATGATAGTGTTAGTGTACGGGGTCAAGTCAAGTCAAGTCAAGTCACATTTATTTATATAGCACATTTAAAAAACAACTCTCGTTGGCCAAAGTGCTTTACATTGGTATAAGAATAGTATAACAAACAAACTACATACATATAGCCCTCGCTCAGAGGACGTCAAGAAAGGCTTGGGAGTACAGATGGGATTTTAGTTTCGACTTAAAGGAGTCGATGGAGGGGGCAGTTCTGATGGGAAGAGGGATGCTGTTCCACAGTCTAGGAACTGCAACCGCAAAGGCGCGGCCGCCCCTTAGCTTATGCCTAGACCGCGGGATATTCAGCAACCCCAAGTCGGCCGATCTGAGGGTGATCAAGTTCAAGTTCAAGTGAGTTTATTGTCATGTGTCCCTGTATAGGACAATGAAATTCTTGCTTTGCTTTGCTTCGCTGGTCAGCTTGGACTCAGTGGGCCGAAGGGCCTGTTTCTGCGCTGAATCTCTAAATTAAATGAAACACATTATAAATCATTTTACATACACATAGAATAAAACCTCACTATGACAGACCTTGGGGGGTAATGGCGTTTAAGATATATAAAATCTATATCCTAGATTTTGGATATAGCGGATTGTTCGCTATAACCAAGTGCAACATATGGCTTTTCATGTTTAGTTTAATTTAGTCATTTAGAGATATAGTGCGGAAACATGCCCTGCGATCCCCATACATTAGCATTACGCTACACACTAAGGACAATTTTTACCTAAGCCATTTAACCTACAAATCTGTACGTCTTTGGAGTGAAACTGGAGCACCCAAGGAAAGCCCACACAGGTCACAGGAGAGCGTACAAACTCCATACAGACAACACCCGTAATCAGGATCGAACCCGGGTCTCTGGTGCTGTGAGGCAGCAACTCTACCGTGCAGCCCGTTAGAGCTGTGTAGAGACCCATCAATAAAATGTAGGCTGAGCAAGAAGTGCACTGACAGAGGTGCCTTTTCCCAGCTGAAAAATTAAAGCAAAGCCTTGGCGGTGATGGCCTGGCCTGGAAAGCGATGCGGGCCAGGGTTGGCGTCGGCAGTCTGGCCTGGCGGTTAAGTTTGGTAGGACCATGCGTTATATCTAAAATCCATTATAAAGAGATCCGTAAAAATGAAGGTATATAGCAGGCCCATGTGGATAAATGACTGGATATAAAGATGTGGCAAAATAAATAGTCTCTTTCAAAATTCTTCCATATCTTTTATTCTGATTATCTGGAATCTGGATAGACAGGTCATGACAGTCTTTGGAAAAATAGTTTCACTGGTATGTTTTTAATAAACTGCTGTAGTATTATTTTTTTCATGCTCACAGAACAGGGCAAGTCAGAGGGGAGAATTTACCAGACCAAACAAAGCAGAAGAAGCTCAGCAGATGGGACTGTGTCAAAACGACCTCGCAAACGTTAGATTTCAAATGGCTAAATAGTTAGTGCATGTTATCTATTGTAAAGATATTGGGAGAATTGCATGCATTCAATAGTCGCCATTGCAATCTCCAGCAGCTGGGCTAATACACTTGGGTCGAAACTTACTGGGAGCCATCAGCAGCTCTTTGCTTCAGCGTCGCTACATTAGGGTTCCTATGTGAACGTAGAAGCCATGAACTTGTGGCCTCTTCAGGCCAGTGATTTGCCATTTGTGCTCAGACTTTGTATTCCTCATGGAGTGCAGCTGTAGAGTGCAAATATCTTGCAATTCACCAGCACCTCTGAAGAGGAATCTACCTGCAAGATTTACATGAAGTTTGACCTGGCAAATGACCAAGACACAGAGTGTAATGTAATTTAAAAAAGGAACTACAGATGCTGGTTTATACCATAAATAGACACAAAATGTTGGAGTAACTCAGCGGGTCAGGCAGCACCTCTGGAGAAAATGGATGTGACATTTTGGGTCTGGACCCTCCTTCATACTCTTCTTGTGAAAATGGATAGGTGATGTTTGGACCCTTACTCAGTAGAAGGATCCCAACCTGAAATGTCACCCATCTGTGTTCTCCAGAGATGCTGCCTGATCTGTTGAATTACTCCAGCACTTTTTGCCTTTTTTTGTAAACCTGCATCTGCAATTCAAAACATCAAAATGGGCAAATCTAGGCAAAGTTATCAGGTAATTTACATCAATGTAATTAATTCTGTTACTTAAATATTCTGAATAGTTAAGGTTTTTTTTAAAATTTATATTATATGTAGTTCACCATAATACTGGCAATAGGGTTTAGCCCAATTCTGAAAATGTTATTGTGGAATCATAATCTGAAGACGGCTCCTCACCTGAAACATCACCTGTCCATTTCCTGCCACAGATACTACCAGCTCAAGATTACAATGTCTGCAGAATTTTGCAGCTCCTTTGTTTTCTATTTTGACCAGATCGGTTCAAGGGCCCTTGATCTAAAACTTTCACTCCGTTTCGCTTTCTGATCAGTCTGCTGAGTGCTGACTGATCTGCTGAATGTTTCCAGCATTTTCTGTTTTTATTCATGTAAATTGATCATCGGGTGGCGCCGCGCCCGGCAGCCTCGCCAGACGTTTGTCAGTCATTTCGACTTTTTTTTATTTTTTTAGTATGTCAAAATGTATGTGTTAACGTCTGTCGGTATATATTTATGTGGGGGTGGTTGGGTGGGGGAAGGGGGAAACCGTTTCCAGTCACTTACATCGGTGAAGATGCTCCTAGTCACATTTTTGTCCTCCCTTGCGGCCTAACAACTTGGATTGGTGTGGCCTTTCCCAGAGACCGGCCCAGAGCTTCAGCAGCAGGCGCAGAGTGGACTTTAACATCGCGGAGCCAGAAGAAAGGCTCCTACCGCCGGCCTGCTGACTTTAACATTATGAAGCCGCTGTCTGCAGAGCTTCTAGCAGCAGGTGTGGAGCAGACTTTACCATCCCGGGGCCAGGGATCCCTTGCCGGGGATCGCCAGAGAAGTGCTCCGACCTGTGGCCTATAACACAGAGAACCCGTGGTCTCCGATGTGAAAGTGGCTGATTCGAGCACTCCAAGCCGTGGAGTGTGTTCCATCCGTCCCGACGTCAGAGCTTCGATCATCCCGACAAGAGGGCTTGTACATCGGGCCGTCCATAGCGGCGACTGCGGAGGGTCAAGGCCCCAAACACGGTGAACAAAAGGAGGAAGACTGACTGAACTTTATTACCTTCCGTTACAGTGATCACATGGTGGATGTTTATGTGAAGTTCTGTCGTTCTTTTTAATTGTGTTGTGTTCCTTTAATTGTATGGCTGCACGGTAACTCAAATATCATTGTACCTTCATTGGTGCATGTAACAACAAATGTGAATCTGAATCTGAATCCTTCTGTCTTCAAGATCATCTAATTATAACATCCCTAGATTGATATTTAGGTCAAAATGAATTGAAGGCCATCATTATTTGTCGATGATTCCCCTTCTGCCACAACTACTCACAGGAAGGTGCTGGACGAAAACCAGCATCACTTCTTTCTCAGAGACAAGGGTGAAATGGAAGATATTGATGGTATTGCGCACTTTGGTCACTAGGTCTATAACCATGCTGTGGACTCGGAGCTGAAAGTACTTGGCTTTGGTGTAACAAACCTGTGATGAAAGGTACAGCAGGGCAACTGGCTTTTGAAAAAGAATATCTTCCTCAGAACCTCAGAACCTTCCAACCCTCAACCACCTCTAGACATTGGATGAAAAAATGGTGCCGCTCGCACGTGTAATATATGCAAATAGAGTTTCCCTGTGCAGTTGCATATGCGACAAGTAAAGCGCTATTGAACTATTGAAAAGGCAGACTATTTCTCCCCCTCTCAACAAAGCTGGTCATTGCCATCTTCCCGAACTCTCCCTTATAGTTTAAAGCACTTTCCTTCCTGACACAGATCCTCATAGAAACTAGATACAGCTGTCGTCTTTTTAAGCAATTAACTGGATTCACAAGAAAAGCATTTTTCTTCAAAAAAGGAACACACTGATTAATAACATAAATTTGCCAGAATTGTGAGTCAAACCACAGACAAACAAGAGATGCAAAATTTAAAATTTACATCCCTTTACGACCAATAGAATTTTATTACAGTTCCCATTAATACAATGTTTAGAGAAAATAAAAACAGTGGCAGACACTATCAGTTGTCATGCAATATTTTAATACAGGACGTGTAGGAAGGAACTGCAGATGCTGGTTTAAACCAAAGATAGACACAAAAAGCTGGAGTAACCCAGTGGGACAGGCAGCATCTCTGGGAGAAGGAAAGGGTGACGTTTCAGGTCGCGACCCTACTTCAGACTGGACTAGTCCATTATCGGTCCAAAGTCCCTCAGAAATAATCATCTATTTTTCCTCACTTGTAGATGTTCTTTGTTACTTTCCATAATCGATTATCCTAAATGGCGACTGAAACACATGGGGTAGTACTTTTTGCCACTGATGAACCTAAACATTATGCCAGTATTTCTGTCTCACTGATTTCTCTTCCCCATGCCTCCTTATCAATGTGTGCTTCCAAGCCTGGCATTAGGACCTCCAACAATGTCAGTCAGGTTGGAAACCAGTCACAATGTTAATTGTCTCACCTTGCATCTTATATTGGTAATGAAGCAAAATGAGGAATCTTGACTTCCAGCTTCCTTCGTTCCACTGAGACACACTCCGGGCAATGCACTGACCTCAAACTCTGGTGATAACTGAAAGCAGAAAATTACCAGTACCGTCCATGGCAGACCAGTACTACTTATATATCGGTCCATTGAGTCTGTGTTGACCAACTAGTATAATGATGTTAACAATGCACTTTCACTTGAATACAAGAAAGTTAACATTTTCCGTATGCTTCGTTGGTAGTTAATCATGTACAAGTATTGCAACATCAAACCCTTCACTAAGGTGTTAACAAGACCCCAGCGCCCATGAAGAAGCAGGGAAACAAAAAACAACAGAAAACAGCTGGAAAATTCTGGATTCCTGCTTTTGAGCCATGCATGCGGAAAGCCAGTGGAAGCCACTGCCAGATTTACTGCACAGTAATCAATCAATCAATCAATCAATCAATCAGTTTTATACGTCACTTGCACATAAAGTGCAAGTGAAATGAATTTGTCAGCAGCGGTACAATGAAAAAGAACACACAAAAACACAATAAGAATTTAACATAAACATCCACCACAGCATTCATCACTGTGGTGGAAGGCACAAAAATTTGGCCAGTCCTCCTCCCTTTTCCCCCGTGGTCAGGACCTAAACCCTCCTCAGCCGCCGCTGCGGGCGTCCAGATGAGTGGACGGGTAAAAGTCCAGCTAAGTCCTTAAACGGTGCCTCCCCACCGGAGACCACGGCTGTTGGTGTAGGCTGCAGGCCAGCGGTCGAAGATTTAAGGATCCCGCCGCGCCGCAGCCAGAAGCACCGCAGACCACAGGACCGGCAGTCAGAGCTCCTCTCCAGGGGTCCCCGGCAAGGGACCCCGCTCCTGATGGCAAGTCCATGCCATGCCCACGGTAAAAGTTGGCCGCGGTCCGGTGGTCGGAGCTCTTCTCCTCCCGGGTCCCCAACGAGGGATCCCAGGCTGCGGATGCTGCGCCAGCTGGAGCTCTGCAGACTGCGGCTTCAGGCTGCCATGGGCCAGCGAACGGCGAGGGCTCGCCCGCTCCGCGACGAGAGTCCACACTGCGCCCGCCGCTGTAGCCCTGGGCGCGTCTCTGGGAAGGCCGCACCAATCCTCGATGTTAGGCCACGGGGGAGGCGACATGGAAAAAGTTGCCTCTCCGTGGAGGAGGCGACCAAAACGGTTTCCCCCTTAACCCCCCACACCACCCCCCACACAACACACACAAAGAAACATTTAAACACACTAAAAAAAATGTTTTAAAGGTGAAAAAACTAACACGCTGCAGGCAGGGCTGCCGGCTTGCAGCGCCCCCACCAACCACTAATAATGAGAGCTGTGACTCTTGCCAACATTGTTAATGCAACATCTGAACCAACGCAGCTGATGATACTCAGCTAGGGTTTTTGAAGATTTTTTTTTTGTTACAGTACAGATTGATCCAATAAGCACCTTAATTGGAAAGAAGCCTCAGGGTCTAACCTTCAAACAAGGAAGGAAAACAATGTCTCCCTAGAGCTATTTAAAATGTCACCTAGGGAAGGCAAACTTATGACTTTAATATTAGTGAAATGAGTTAGAGTGAAAGATGTGGGTAAACTCAAAAATACATTTAAAACATATATGCTGATCATTGCAGTGACAACGATGGGGAATGTTTTTGGAAATTGATTAAAAGGTGAAATTTGGCATCAAGAAGAGGTACCAAGTGTTCTTTATGCTTCGGAGATACAGCGCAGAAACAGGCCCTTCGGCGCACCGATTCCACGTCGACCAGTGATCCCCGCACACTAGCACTATCTTACACACAAGGGACAATTTACAATTTTTACTGAAGCCAAATAACCTACACTCTTGTACGTCTTTGGAGTGTGGGAGGAAACCAAAGCACCTGGAGAAAACCCACGCAGGTCACAGGGAGGACTTACAAACTTCGTACAGACAGCACCCGCGGTCAGGATCGAGCCTGGGTCTCTAGCGCTGCAAGGAAGCAACTCTACCGCTGCGCCACTGTGCTGCCCAATGGTTCTTTTTGAACTATTATGGTTGAGACCCTTCAGCACTAAAATATCCAGGATCAGGAATAGAGAAGACCAAACACTTGGCACATCAGGGCAGGAGGGAATCTTTAATTTGGAGTGAAATCCATGGCATTGTACCCTTGCTCATGCACCAGCTCCCACTGGAGCACTGACTGCTGACAGAATGTAAATCCAAAGGGTTTCTACAGCTATATTAATAGCAAAAGGATAACGAGGGATACAATTGGTCCATTAGAGAATCAGAGTGGACAGCTATCTGCAGAGCCAAAAGAGATGGGGGAGATATTGAACAATTTCTTTTCTTCGGTATTCACCAAGGAGAAGGATATTGAATTATGTGAGGTAAGGGAAACAAGTAGAGTAGCTATGGAAACTATGAGATTCAAAGAAGAGGAAGTACTGACACTTTTGAGAAATATAAAAGTGGATAAGTCTCCAGGTCCGGACAGGATATTCCCTAGGACATTGAGGGAAGTTAGTGTAGAAATAGCAGGGGCTATGACAGAAATATTTCAAATGTCATTAGAAACGGCAATAGTGCCGGAGGATTGGCGTACTGCGCATGTTGTTCCATTGTTTAAGAAGGGGTCTAAGAGTAAACCTAGCAATTATAGACCTGTTAGTTTGACGTCAGTGGTGGGCAAATTAATGGAAAGGATACTTAGAGATAATATATATAAGCATCTGGATAAACAGGGTCTGATTAGGAGCAGTCAACATGGATTTGTGCCTGGAAGGTCATGTTTGACTAATCTTCTTGAATTTTTTGAAGAGGTTACTCGGGTAATTGATGAGGGTAAAGCCGTGGATGTTGTATATATGGACTTCAGTAAGGCCTTTGACAAGGTTCCTCACGGAAGGTTGGTTAAGAAGGTTCAATGGTTGGGTATTAATGGTGGAGTAGCAAGATGGATTCAACAGTGGCTGAATGGGAGATGCCAGAGAGTAATGGTGGATGGTTGTTTGTCAGGTTGGAGGCCAGTGACTAGTGGGGTGCCACAGGGATCTGTGTTGGGTCCACTGTTGTTTGTCATGTACATCAATGATCTGGATGATGGTGTGGTAAATTGGATTAGTAAGTATGCAGATGATACTAAGATAGGTGGGGTTGTGGATAATGAAGTAGATTTTCAAAGTCTACAGAGAGATTTATGCCGGTTGGAAGAGTGGGCTGAAAGGTGGCAGATGGAGTTTAATGCTGATAAGTGTGAGGTGCTACATCTTGGCAGGACAAATCAAAATAGGATGTACATGGTAAATGGTAGGGAATTGAAGAATGCAGGTGAACAGAGGGATCTTGGAATAACTGTGCACAGTTCCCTGAAAGTGGAATCTCATGTAGATAGGGTGGTAAAGAAAGCTTTTGGTGTGCTGGCTTTTATAAATCAGAGCATTGAGTATAGAAGTCGGGATGTAATGTTAAAATTGTACAAGGCATTGGTGAGGCCAATTCTGGAGTATGGTGTACAATTTTGGTCGCCTAATTATAGGAAGGATGTCAACAAAATAGAGAGAGTACAGAGGAGATTTACTAGAATGTTGCCTGGGTTTCAGCAACTAAGTTACAGAGAAAGGTTAAACAAGTTAGAGCTTTATTCTTTGGAGCGCAGAAGGTTAAGGGGGGACTTGCTAGAGGTCTTTAAAATGATGAGAGGGATAGACAGAGTTGACGTGGATAAGCTTTTCCCACTGAGAGTAGGGAAGATTTAAACAAGGGGACATGACTTGAGAATTAAGGAACAGAAGTTTAGGGGTAACATGAGGGGGAACTTCTTTACTCAGAGAGTGGTGGCTGTGTGGAATGAGCTTCCAGTGAAGGTGGTGGAGGCAGGTTCGTTTTTATCATTTAAAAATAAATTGGATAGTTATATGGACGGGAAAGGAATGGAGGGTTATGGTCTGAGCGCAGGTATATGGGACTAGGGGAGAATACGTGTTCGGCACGGACTAGAAGGGTCGAGATGGCCTGTTTCCGTGCTGTAATTGTTATATGGTTATATGGTTAGAAGCAGGATCCCATACTAAAGCGGTCAATTATATCTGACCACAGGATCGGAGAATAATGGCTCACTTGCTACCTCAGGGCAGACAAAGACTGTCCTTACTATTTTGTCCTCAACCTTTACCAGGAGTTACCTTCATCCCTGCAGCAGAACCACAAGCTTGTATTTTCCCTTCCAGTGGAATAGTATGGATGCCTTAAGGGAAGCTTCCTCCTGTGCACCAATTGCAAGAAGGGTCGCGACACGAAACGTCACCCATTCTCTCCAGAGATGCTGCCTGTCCTGCTGAGTTACTCCAGCATTTTGTGTCATATGCACCTCATATGCACCAAGTCAATCCAAAGTGCGTTAATGATCGTAAACCATCTCCGTGGGTGACGGAAAGTTATAGTCCATTGTATTTCTAAATGACACAGAGAGTTTTAGAGCTGCAAGTTTTTAAGTTGAGCTAAGGATGGCTAAAGCTTACCATGCTACAAATCAGAACCGGGGCAAGAAAGCTTTTATTATGTTTTCTGGATTATTTCTAGGAGGATACTAACATATTTTTAAAAAGGACGGTTGGTAAGTAACGGGGGCGATCGTACTTTTTGTGCGCAATTGGTTGGATTCTCTGGTTAATTACTTGAACGGTGGATAGAATTCAGTGCGTGTTTGAAAGGATACGATCATGCCAATGTTATGCAATTCTAAATCTCATAATACATTAGTTGTGACCTATAACAAATCTTTGGCTTGCACTTCAATAAATCTTTAAACAATGCTTGGCATTTAGTGTTCCTATTTTGTAGCTAGTAGCAGAGCTTGGATCTAAGTTAATAACTTAGTCATACACTTTGACTCCTCCAGCAGAAGAAACACATACACTTATGAAACCATTATGGAGACTTTATGTGGAAAATAAAATGGCAACAATGTGAACAATTCTTTCTAAAGTTTCAACTTAATTTTCTTGGCTATTAAATGCAAGGAAATGTTAATTGACATTCAATTAATTTTATCAGTTGAACCGATTTTCAATTAGCACTTGCAGAAGCAGAGTTTGTTTTTAGATATTCTGGATTAACCCAAGTTTCAACACAGCCTATTCCAATAGCAGAGAAAACCCCCCCAAAAGTTTGGGTTGGTTCCAACCCAAAGTGGGTACCAGTGAAAAAACACCAATTGTATGTTCAGCCTGATATGCAGTTCCATTGATTTCAAGTGACCCGAATGTTTGCCAAGTTACCTAATGGCCCTCCAAGACATATTTCCACCTCTACCCATTGGACTTCAGAAAAGTTGTCCTTCCTCAAGGACTGAGGCAAGAAACCAGAGAAGACCCTTGGGTAGCACAGTGGCTCAGCTGGTAGAGCTGCTGCCTAACATACCAGGATCCGGGTTCGATCCTGACCTCAGGTGCTGTCCATGTAGAGTCTGCACGCTCTCTCTGTGACCGTGTGGGTTTCCTTTGGGTGCTCTGGTTTCCTCCCACATTCCCAAAACCGTGCGGGTTTGCAGGTTAATTGGTCTCTAATTTTCCCCTAGGAAAGTGGATAAGAAAGTGGGATAATATACAACTAGTGTAAATGGATAGACACAAAATGCTGGAGTAACTCAGCAGGACAGACAGCATCTCTGGAAAGAAGGAATGGATGATGTTTTGGGTTTAGTCCCTTCTTCAGACTAAAAGAGGCATAATCATCATGGCAGTCATAGATAGGGCAGATGACAAGAACCTTGTACAAATACAGAGAGGATGGATATTAAGTAAATGTTTCCATGGAGGCGGTGTGAAACACAAGCCCTCAATTTGGATTTCACAGATCGTACGTGACCTACAGAATCTTCAGTGGAAATCTAATTCCGATTTGCTCCACATTTGGGAAATTAGCACAATACAATTTCAAGTCTGTTTTAAAACTTTACAATTGATCCTTGGTGCAGTATATGGTGCAACCTGTCAAATTTACAAATGCTTGCTGAAAATACATTTAGCTGGTTTTCATCTTTGTCCCACATTAGAAAAGACCTCTCAACCACACAACTAATTCCTCCAGGCATTTTGAATTGGTTGGGAATGCTGTCCAACGCGTGTTGATCAGCTTGAAAGCTCTATAAACACAATAGCAAAACAGGTATTGGACCCAAGACAAGGTATTCACAGTTGTGCAGCGGATGAGTTGCTGCCTTACAGCGCCAGAGACCACAGTTCGATCCCGACTACGGGTGTGGTCTGTATGGAGTTTGTACATTCCCCCATGACCACGTGGGTTCTGTCTGGGTGCTCCGGTTTCCTCCCACACTCTAAAGATGTGCAGTTGGTAGGTTAATTGGCTTCAGTAAAAATTGTAAATTGACCCTAATGTGCAGGATAGTGCCAGTGTCGGGGGTTATTGCTGGTCAGCATGGACTCGGTAGGCCGAAAGACCAGGTTCTGTGCTGGATCTCTAAACTCAACTAAACAAAAATCCATATATAATGAATATTCCCATGAACTGCTAATCATTTACCCATAAGCAAGTCTCCAAAATCTTTCCACCCTGCAATACATAGAGCAACATCAAATTGAAGTCAATTTTTGCAATTTACAGTAAATGCCCTTCATTATCACAAGCCAAGATGCAGTCACTTACCCATATCAGGAATGGCCTTGAGAAATTAAGATTTCATTCATTAAACATTCCCAACACCACTACCTGCAATGATTAGTAAAATTAAACTCTATTCTGTTAGCCTCTGCAATTTGTCAGAAAATTAGCCATAGAACGTAACTTGTCAAAAAGGCCTGCAAGGAAATGAAGCAATGTCTTTGCTCAAATCATTGTTATTGTCTGAAATGCGCTTTCTCAGAATTTGATGGATACAGAATCAACACCAATTTGATGTATACAAAATTAGATGTATACAGAATCAGCAGTAATATTCAGAGAAGGAATACTTCAGAAGGTAATAATTGCAGGGCAATAGGAAGGTGTCTTTATAGAGACTCATAAGTTCATGTCATAGGATTTATCTTTCCCTCTCAACTCCATTCTCCTTCCAATAACCTTTGACACCATTACTAGAACCTGTCAATCTATGCTTTAAAAATATTCATTGACAGCCTCCACCACCATCTGTGGCAATGAATTCCACAGATTCACTACCCATTGACTAAATAAATTCCTTCTCATCTCCTTGCTAAAGGTACGTGCTTTGGTTTTGAGGCTGTGCCCTCTCTGCTGGACTCTCCTACTGGTGAAAACATCCTCTCCACGATCCTGGCCTTTCACTATTCGGTAACTCCTTCTACTTTACACAACCGGCTTATCTTGACCTGAAACGTCACCTATTCCTCCTCTCCAGAGATGCTGCCTAACCGGCTGAGTTACTCCAGCATTTTGTGCCTATCTCCGCTTATGATCATGAAGGAACCCACAGCAATCTTGAGCGTGGTCTTCAGCTTAAAAGAAAGGAGAGCTTTTCATTTTATCTGCTTTGTGCCACAAATTGCGTCAACTTCATTTCATTTCATTTCCACAACATATTTTGTGGATACCTCAGTCTTCCTTTTTTCGAAAATATTCTGCACTGTTTGCCTCAGGTCTGAGGGTCTGCCAATTATTCATCCCATTATTTTTCCTATGTCTCCAAGCCACACATACCAACACACAATACTCTGGATACCTTTCACTGAAGTATTGCATGCTTATTCACATCCGCTGGCTCTTCAACCCACTGCCCTCCTCAACAGTCTACTTATAAATTCGGGGCGGATTTGAAAACATTCTTTCAGGGAGATAAAGCCGGTACATTCAGAGACACGCCATATAATCCTTCTGTTCCTGTCAATGCTGCCCTTCCAATTGAAAATAAGATCTTCGAGGCCTCATCTCCTGTTTGGTCTCTGTTGCCTTGTCTTTGACCAACTCATATCCTGCAGCGTAAATACCACAGATTCATCTACTACACTAGCTTTAGGCACCTTAAAGGATTGTACTGCCCACAGCCAAATGAATGGCTGCATTGTATGTTTCCCAATCAGTCCACTCCGTGTATTTTAACATTGCACACACTCATGCAATTATCTTCTCCTTACCAAAGTGGTCAATCACAAAAAATAATTGTTCTAACATAAGAATGTTAACATGCTCAAAAAGTATGTTACATTAGTTTAGTTTAGAGGTACAGTGTGTAACCAAGCCCTTCGGCCCACAGAGTCCGAGCCGATCAACGATCCCCATACACTAGCACTATCCTACACACTGGGGACAATTTAAGATTTTTTACCAAAGCCAATCAACCTACAAACCTGTGCATCTTTGGAGTGAGGGAGGAAACTGGAGTACCCGGAGGAAACCCATGTGGTCACGGGGAAACCGTACAAACTCCATACATACAGCACCCGTAGTCAGGTTCGAATCCGGGTCTCTGCCGCTGTAAGGCAGCAACTCTACCACTGCGCCACCGTGCCACCCATTACGTTATGTATTGTTCAAATACAGAAATGTATGTTAACTTCTATCAAATGCTTGGTGCTGCTGCCCATCGCCAGCTGCTCAGTAATAAAACTGGGACAAAACACAGAATGCTGGAGGAACTCAGTGGGGTCAGGCAGCCTCTGTGGAAGGAATGGACAGGCCTATCCTTTCCTTCCACAGATACTGCCTGACCTGCTGAGTTTCTCCAGCATTCTGCGTTTGGCTGAAGATTCAAGCAGCTGCCATTATGTGTACCTCCAATAAAATTGGGACCTCTAGGAACCACAGTAAACAGCCAACCATATTCATGTGGCACTGGAGCCTTGTATAACCAAACCATGCCAAGACAAAGTACCTCCATCCACACATCAGTGAAGCAGCTAGGTTTTAATGAAGGAGAAAGTAACTGCGGATGTTGGTTTACAAAAAAAGGCACAAAGTGCTGGAGTATCTCAGCAGGTCAGGCAGCATCTCTGGAGAACATGGATATGTGACATTTCGGGACGGGACCTTTCTTCAGACTGAGGATGTGTCCCAGCCAGAAACTTTACCTATCCATGTTCTCCAATGATACGGCCTGACCCACTGAGTTACTCCAGCACGTTGTCTTTTTTTTTAGGTTTTAATTAAGTTTTTGTGCACGTGGCTGTTTCTTTATTTTCAGATTTAAAAAAAAATAACAAATTGTCATAGTGGGATGAACTCAAATAAAAGTTTTATCTACTAGATATCCTGTGATATTTCCATCGCTAATCTTGTAGCCTTCCCCCTGATCTACAAATAAGGAGCCAAAATAGTTATTAAGCAACTGTCAGTCTTTATTCTCCGCAAGACTCTCTTATCCCTTAATGGTCCTAATGGACTAATTAGAAATTGCAGTCTAAGGACTTAATAACCCTTATTAAATATAAGGTAATGAAATGTAATAGCCCAGATAGAAAAAATATAAAAAGGGACCAAACTAGAATAGCTTGATTTCATATTATATTGGGCAGCACAGTGGCGCAGCGTTAGAGTTGCTGCAATACAGTGCCAATGACCTGAGTTTGGATCCTGCCTATGGGTGCTGTCTGTATGGAGTTTGTACATTCTCCCTGCTGACAGTGTGGGTTTTCTCCGGGTGCTCGGTGCACACCACATTCCAAAGACGTATAGGTTTGTAGGTTAATTGGCTTCGGTAAAAATAGTAAATTGTCCCTAGTGTGTAGCATAGTGCTAGATCGCTGGTCAGCTTGGACTCGGCGGGTCAAAGGGCCTGTTTCCACATTGTATCTCTACACTAAACAATCTCTGATCAGGAGACGTTTACGGGGTTGCACACATATTAGATTGACCTTACAGAGACCAGCAGCAGCATGATGGACCAAATGATCTCCATCAACAACGCATGATTCCATGAATGTGTTGGTTCTTCTTCAATGCAAGTTTAGAGTAGATTGTGGAGCAAGTCATGGTACTGTTGCACACATCATTGATGCAAGTGAAAATGGAAAGAGCAATTTATGAGGTAGGACATTTGAGGCATTAATTGATGCGATTTATGTCTTAGTCACTGTTCACACCAAAATAAGGACAACATAAACCATTGCTAAGGTACACAAAAATGCTGGAGAAACTCAGCGGGTCAAATTATAACAAGGAATTCCTTCGCTTCATAGATGCTGCTGCACCCGCTGAGTTTCTCCAGCATTTTTGTGTACCTTCGATTTTCCAGCATCTGCAGTTCCTTCTTAAACACATTAACCATTGCTATCTGTGCACCACAATAAAAGGAATGGCAATGATGAAAAGAGTTACCAGCTAGGTTTGCCAGAAGATTTGGGAAACAGAAATTATGTCAAAAAACCAAGGGGCAGTAAACTGGTACAGCCCAATTGAGCCCATTATTGATCAACAACCCTTTTCAGATGTATGTGTAGGAAGGAACTGCAGATGATGTTTCACACTGAAAATAGACACAGAATGCTGGAGTAACACAGCGGGTCAGGCAGAATCGCTCGAGAAGAACAAAATAGTTGACATTTTGGGTCGAGACCCTTGTTCAGACTGAAAGATGGAGGTGTGGGGTTGTGGGAACTAGCAGCGGGTAAAGGCCAGAACAAATCAGGGCTGGCAACAGATGACCTCAGGAAGAGTGGAGTGCGTAATGGCCCAATGTTAGCTGGGAAAGATGTGCTCATGAGAGGGATACAAGGATGGGGGGGGGGGGGGGGGGGGGTAGGGAGGGGTTGTAGGGGGGAGGGGGGGGGGGGGTAGGAGAGAGAATGCAGAAGTTCCTTGAAATTAGATAAATCAACATTCATACCACTGGATTGTGAGCTGCCCAAGTGAAATATGAGGTGCTGTTCCTCCAATTTGCATGTGGCCTCACTCTAACAGTGGAGGAGGCACAGGACAGAAATGTCAGTATGGGAAAGGGAAGGGGAATTAAAATGTTTGGCAACCAGGAGATGGCCAAGGTGGACTGAGCATAAGTGTTCAATGAAACGATCGCCCAGTCTGCACTTGGTCTCATTGATATATAGGAGCCCACATTGGGAGCACCAGATCTTTCAGGTTTCTCAGAGGCAGATTTTATTTAAAGGTTTAATGAAATTCTTCAGAGTCATTACCACTGGAATGCAACATATATAGAAAATGTGAATAGTTTTATTTTTAAACTTGGTTTTGTGCCACAAAATAATTGTTGCAAGGATATAATCCTTTGCTATTAAAGGTCAAATTATAACAAGGATAAGGAAAGGATAGATACAAATCAGGGTAATCAGATCAAAGGAAAAATGCAGCAGATACTGGCAATACAAAACCAGAAGACGGTGGAAATATGCATGTGGTCAGGCAGCATTTGTGGAGAGAGAGACAGGGGTAACATTTCAGATCCGAGACCTTTCATCTAAGCTGCAATATGTTAAAGGGGAAGGGCTTGTAAGAGCAGGTAGACAAAAGTGCTGGAGAAACTCAGCGGTTGAGGCAGCATCTGTGGAGCGAAATAAATAGGCAACGTTTCGGGCCAAAACCCTTCTTCAGACTAATGTCTGAAGGGGGGGGGGGGAGGACGGGAAGAAAAAAGTAAGATGAGTAGCCAGAGGGCTGAGGGAGAGCTGAGAAGGGGAGAAGACAGCAAGGGCTACCGGAAATTGGAGAAGTCAATGTTCAAGCCGATGGGGTGCAGACTGCCCAAGCGGAATATGAGGTGCTGCTCCTCCAATTTCCGGTGGTGCTCACTCTGGCCATGGAGGAGGCCCAGGACAGAAAGGTCGGATTCGGAATGGGAGGGGGAGTTGAAGTGCTGAGCCACAGGGAGATCAGGTTGGTTAATGCGGAGCAAGCGGAGGTGTTCGGCGCAACGATCGCCAAGCCTACGCTTGGTCTCACCGATGTAGATCAGCTGACATCTAGCAGATGCAATAGATCAGGTTGAAGGAGGTGCAGGTGAACCTCTGTCGCACCTGGAACGACTGCTTGGGTCCTTGAATGGAGTCGAGGGGGGAGGTAAAGCGACGTGTAGCATCTTCTGCATTTGCAAGGGAAAGTGCCCGGGGAGGGGGTGTTGCGGGTGAGAAGGGAAAAATTGACCAGGGAGTTATGGAGGGAGCGGTCTTAGCGGAATTGAGACGGGGGGGGGGGGGAGATGGGAAGATGTGGTGAGTGGTGGGATCACGTTGGAGGTGGCGAAAATGACGGAGGACTATTTGTTGTATGTGACGGCTAGTGGGGTGGAAGGTGAGGACTAGGGGGACTCTGCCCTTGTTCCGAGTGGAGGGATGGGGAGAGAGAGCAGTGTTGCGGGGTATGGAAGAGACTGGTGAGAGACTCATCTATAGTAGGGGAGGGGAACCTCCGTTCCCTGAAGAATGAGGACATTTCCGATACCCTGGTGTGGAACACCTCCTCCTGGGAGCAGATGTGGTGTAGACGGAGGAATTGGGAGTAGGGGATGGAGTCCTTACAGGAAGCAGGGTGGGAAGAAGTGTAGTCTAGATAGCCATGGGAGTCAGTGGGTTTATAGTGGATGTCAGTCAGAAGTCTCTCACCTGCGATGGAGATAGTGAGGTCAAGAAATGGTAGGGAAGTGTCAAAAATGGTCCAGGTGTATTTGAGTGCCGGATGGAAGTTAGGTAAAAGCATGGAGATCAAAGTACAAAGGGGTAGGAGGGAGGTGGGCATCAGGAGGAGGGAGGGGAATGGATGTAACCAAAATCTTGCATTTCTGATCAGTTAACAGCTTGAAATATAAACTCTGACCCCAATCATGCTACAGAGCCTCTTACAGCATCTTGGCGGCAAAAACAAGGGGGCAGATCACTGGATGGATTTAAGAGAGAAATAGATAGAGCTCTAGGGGCTAGTGGAGTCAAAGGATATGAGGAGAAGGCAGGCACGGGTTATTGATAGGGGACGATCAGCCATGATCACAATGAATGGCGGTGCTGGCTTGAAAGGCCGAATGGCCTCCTCTTGCACCTATTTTCTATGTTTCTATGTTTCTATGTTTCTATCTCCCTTGTCCTTTCGGGGTGAAGAATTTTTGTTGCCCGATAGGTTACTGCAAACTGATGACAGTGTCAGGAGGACAAATTGTGTATTTAGGATCTTAATAAGCAGGGAAAGCATCTGCATATCCTTTTAGACAAGCAGATTAAAGAACCATGAAACCTACACTGCAATGGGAAGGATGTGCAAATCATTTGGACAAATTCAATATCAAATTGTATTCAGATGGAGGAGAAAAGAAGGTCTGAATCAATTGCTGAATTCAAAGTTGATTAGCTTCTGGCGAGGTTAATTGACTTCAGTAAATTGTCCCTCGTGTGTAGGATAGAACTAGTGTACGGGGTGATCATGGTCAGCGGGGACTTGGTGCGCTGAAGGACCTGCTTCCACGCTGTTTCTCTAAACTAAACTGAAATGCAAGAGTGATGATCAGATAACTAATTACATGTTGATCTGTCCACAAAGTAATCCTGTTAGGGTAATTAGATTCAATATTATGAAGCAGGATCCTGACCCGAAACATCACCCATCCTTTTTCTCCAGAGATGCTAAATTACTCCAGCACTTTGTATCTATCACTGTTAAGCTTACCCATTGCCAACTTTCTCACACATGGCGCATGCAGTTTGGACATAAAACACACAATGTCCTAAAATCTCCAAACATAATTTAACATTTATTTTGTTATCGATCTTTAGACAATATCTCTCCTCAATTTCTCATGGTGAAACCGACTTGAACCTTGCAGATGTAAAATAAACCGGTTTTTGCACAATATAGCAAAATATTCAGTGATACACTTGCGTGTAGGAAATGTAGGTTTCTTTTCCATAACACAGAAACAGTTTATAATCCTTGTTATTTTGTAACGAGGAAAGATAAATTAGACCAGATATGGCACAGTTTCACACAAGATCACTATATCTGGGAGGCTATTTCTGGCTTTTTTAATTTAAATGTATGTTTATCGTGTGAGACCACATGTTATTTCTATTTGCCGAGATGTTAAAGGTAAAAAAAGGAGCCTTTCAGACAAGGATGAAACATTGGTGACTGCATACTGTACATCTGCCCCCTCACAAACATAAACTCTCAGTGCTCCTTACCCAGTGAGCTATTTATGTTCATTTTACGATTTCAGTCAGCAAAGTTCGAGTTACATAGATCTCTTCACCTCTGTAGATGGTGAACAGTAGCTGTGCCTCTTCATATGTTTGTTCATCCCACAATTAAAAGGTTGAAACGGACCAAGTCCTCTTTTACTGACCTCTGCTGCCATTTCCGTCACAGGCAATGTTTTCTTGCTTCTGGCACTGAAGTGGGTAACACAGGTGTCCTTCAGGAAACAAGAGAAACTGCCAACAGACTCTCCACTTACAATGAATTCTTTTACCTCAGTCAGTCTCTGCGATTTCATAAATACATTTCATCTGCTTTCTCTACTTTTCCTAATAATATTTGCAGAGTGCTTCATTGAAATGTATTTCTCGTCAAAAGAGATATCTGCAACCATTTATTAATTTTCTACTCTGACTGTTATGAAGAAAACTATTGTTTATATCATTTTACCTGAAAATAGGCGAAAAGGTTTTTGATAAAGATAGACACAAAATGCTGGGGTAACTCAGCGGGTCAGGCACCATCTCTGGAGAAAAGGAATAGATGATGTTTCAGGTCGACCCTTCTTCAGACAGAGAGACAGGGGAAAGGGAAACAAGAGGTATGAAAAGGTACTAGAAATCAGAGGCAACACCGATGGCCAAGGAACCCACAATGGTCCATTGTTGGCTCAAGGTTCTTGATTTGGATTACAAGATATAATTGAAAAAGGAATATATGCCTGAAACGTACTGATGCCGGAGAAACGTTTTCTTAATAAACCACAGTGTTGCAGCTACAACAGCTGCTGCCTCGCCACTCCAGTGACCTGGGTTCAATCCTGACCTCATGTTCTGCCTGTGTGCTATTTACTCATTCTTCATCTGACTGTGGGCGATTCTCCTGGGAGCTCCAGATTTCTTCCCTATCCCAACAATATGCGGGTTGGTAGGTTAAACCACCCAGTGTAAATTGTGACACATAGTGCTGGAGTAACTTAACGGGTCAGGCTGTGTCTCTGGAGAATGTGAGTAGGGGTCGTTTCAGGTCAGGACTCTTCTTCAGACCAGTTTTCCAGTCTGAAGAAAGGTCCCGACCTGAAACGTCACCTGTCCATGTTCTCCAGAGATGCCGCATGATCCACCAAGTTACTCCAGCACTACGCCCTTTTTTTGTAAACCAGCATGTGCAAATCCTTGTTTCTTCACTGTAAATTGTGGCCAGGTGACTGGTAGACCCTGGGAGGGAGTTAATGGGAATGCGGGAAGAATGAAATGGGATCAGTACTGGATTAGTGCAATCGCGTGATTAATGATTGCCATGGGCTCAGGGAGTTCACGATTCTGTTCTCATGCTGTATGACTATACAGGTGTCAGAGGTTATCAAGAGAAGGCAGGAGAATGGGGTTAGGAGGGAGAGATAGATCAGCCATGGTTGAATGGCAAAGTAGACTTGATGGCCTAATTCTACTCAACGAGACCTGGGGATCCTTGTACATCAGTCACTGAAAGTAAGCGTGCAGGTACAGCAGGCAGTGAAGAAAGCAAATGGCATGTTGGCTTACATAGCAAGAGGATTTGAGTATCTCTATCAACGACAATGTACAATTTTAGTGTAGATAGACACAAAGTCACCATGGACACAATGGGTCAAAGATGTGTTTGGACTATCTTACATTCATAGGCTCCACGTCTCACATGCTTTGCAATGTTGTTCATCTCACTTCTCACAACACAACAAAACACAATGGCTGTAATTTGTGGCACAGAGGTAGAGTTGCTGCCCTACGGTGCCAGAGACGTGGGTTCAATCCTGACGATGGGAGCTGTCTGTATGGAGCTTGTACATTCAGGTTTTAAAGTTAATTGGCTTCTGTAAATTGTCCCTAGTGAGTCGGATAGAACTAGTGCAAGGGTGCAAGCGCTGGTTGGCACTGACTCGCTGGGGCGAAGGGCCTGTTTCCAAGCTGTTTTTCTAAACTAAATAATATCCTAGTGTCTTTTCAAATCTCAGATAACCATGAACAACATGGTTCAGATGGTGTAGAGGTGAGATAGGGACTAACGATGAAGATTCGCCCACACTCCATTACACACACACAGCTCTGGAGCCACAGTGGCACTGAGCTGTTCACTGCTCCCACAAAGGTACTGCCCATCACCACCAGGGTCCTTGCTGTTGCCCATCAGCCAACCTGGCCAGGCTGCTGCTTGCCACAGTGACAGGCAAGTCAGTTGCATATTCATCTAACATCCAAACTGCTCGAGGTCACTCTCCAAAGCCATCTGCCTTTCCTCAGTCATTGGGTAGCACCAAAGCATGTGCTAACGGAATCAAGGGATATGGGGAAGAAGCAAGAACAGAGTACTGATTTGGATGATCAACCATGATCATGTTGAATGGCGGTGCTGGCTCGAAGGGCCAAATGGCCTACTCCTGCATCTATTTTCTATGTTTGTATGCTATTGTGTCATCACAGCTAATGTCATCGTGTAAATGCAGCCATCTTCTACAGTATTCCCCGCCGAGATGAAGGGGCAGCACAGTGGCGCAGTGGTAGAGTTGCTGCCTCACAGCGCCAGTGACTCGGGATTGATCCCAACTGCTGGTGCTGTCTGTACAGAGATTGTATGTTCTCCCTGTGACCGCGTGGGTTTTCTCCGGGTGCTCTGGTTTCCTCCCACACTTCAAAGGCGTACAGGTTTGTAGGTTAATTGGCTCGGTAAGTTATAATATTGTCCCTAGTGTGTGTAGGTTAGTGTACAGGGTGATCACTGGTCAGCGTGGACTCGGTCGAAAGTCTAAAGCAAGGGCATGGCTCCCTTTACATCCGATGTTGATAGGATGCTGAGATGCCCTAAAATTACCTAAACATTCTTCACAAACTTCCGACAGTTCCCACGAGGACCACAGCAACAAAAAGAAGAGATCAACTAGCAACTAACCAGTTTTTAGTTGACATTGCTTTCAGATATTACCGACAGGTGATCCTTCCAGCTGCTGTAGATATATTTACCAGAACATTTATAAGCCCTAAAATGGCAGCCAACACATGTCAGGAAATGTGCAGATAGATCTTGGGATCTGCCTACTCTGTTCACATTCTAACACCCTCAACAATACAACTCCTGGTGAAAAGAAGTCACAAGTTGGAGCATGTGTTTGTTTGGCATCTGAGGTCTTCATGGTCTTTCATATTGCCTATCAAAAAAAAAATGATTGATACCAAATCCCTTCGATTATATAAATAAAGAGTGTTCTACATGACAGAGCAGATGGTACCTTTGAGGTATTTGCAAACTTCTTTCTTGAGTGACTTGGCCATTCTGTTATAGGTACATTACTTTGGTTTATTGTCATGTGTACCGAGGTACAGTGAAAAGCTTTTGTTGCGTGCTAACCAGTCAGCAGAAGGATTACACATGATTACAATCAAGCCATCCGCAGTGTACAGATACATGATAAAAAGGAATAACATTTAATGCAAGATAATATCCAGTAAAGTCTGATAAAAAATAGTCCGAGGGTCTCCGGTGAGTTAGATAGTAGCTCAGGACTGCTGTCTAGTTGTTGGTAGGATGGTTCAGTTGCCTGATGGGAGAGGGGGGAAGCTGGGAAGTAACTGTCCCCCGAATCTGGAGGTGTGCGTTTTCACACTTCTGTACCTCTTGCCTGATGGGAGAGGGGGGAAGAGGGGGAGGTCAATGTGAAGGACACTGCAGTTAAAACTTTGCTCTACATTTACGCAACAAAAGGAAATAATTGTGCATCAAGGTTTATTTCTGCATTCACAGACAAATGCTTGTTAAATATAGTAGTTCATGTATACCAACCTGCAGTTTTCCAAAACTTTTGGATTTATTGTAAATGCCAAAGAATGCAACACAATACACAGCACATTTTGTTCCATATTACCATTTGACCAGACATATGAAAATGAAATTTCCAACGTTGTGCCATCATTATCACAGTTTCAAGGAAAGTGGCAGATGTCAAAGTCATATTATGGAAGTAAAATATCATATTGAGAAAATAAGTAATTTCTGCTATTTGAAAGCAGAGCCAAAGTCTACAGATGGTTTGACATTCATAATGTGTTAAAGTTTTAAGCATCTGTACCATGGCATTGAGGATGTGCCCATATCAGTGTCAGACTTGGCTCAGCGGTCTCTGAGTCAGAAGTCTTGAATTGAAATCACAGTCTCTAGACGTGCACATAATCCGAACTGACACTTCAAGGCAGCAGTAAAAAAAATACGTTTACAGTGTCTGGCCAATTTTTCATCCACAATAGGTCTTCCGATGGCTACCGATCTTGCTCTAAATCTTCATTCTGATATGTCTTACAATTTCTATTTATCAATATTTAGGTAACTCTTTTTGCCTCCGATTGTAAAATATTGATTGTATTCAGCATTTGATAAGGTCCCACACAGGAGATTAGTGGGCAAAATTAGGGCACATGGTATTGGGGGTAGAGTGCTGGCATGGATAGAGAAGTGGTCGGCAGACAGGAAACAAAGAGTAGGGATTAACGGGTCCCTTTCAGAATAGCAGGCAGTGACTAGTGGGGTACCGCAAGGCTCGGTGCTGGGACCGCAGCTATTTACAATATACATCAATGATTTGGATGAAGGGATTCAAAGTAACATTAGCAAATTTGCAGATGACACAAAGCTGGGTGGCAGTGTGAACTGTGAGGAGGATGCTATGAGAATGCAGGGTGACTTGGACAGGTTGGGGGAGTGGGCAGATGCATGGCAGATGAAGTTTAAAGCGGATAAATGTGAGGTTATGCAATTTGGTAGCAAAAACAGGAAGGCAGATTACTATCTAAATGGCATCAAGTTGGGAAAAGGGGAAGTACAACGGGATCTGGGGGTCCTTGTGCATCAGTCTATGAAATTAAGCATGCAGGTACGGCAGGCAGTGAAGAAAGCAAATGTCATGTTGGCCTTTATAACAAGAGGAATCAAATATAGGAGCAAAGAGGTCCTTCTGCAGTTGTACAAAGCCCCAGTGAGACCACACCTGGAGTATTGTGTGCAGTTTTGGTCCCCTAATTTGAGGAAGGGCATTCTTGCTATTGAGGGAGTGCAGCGTAGGTTTACAAGGTTAATTCCCGGGATGGCGGGACTGTCATATGCTGAGAGAATGGAGCAGCTGGGCTTGTACACTCTGGAGTTTAGAAGGATGAGAGAGGATCTCATTGAAACATATAAGATTGTTAAGAGCTTGGACACGCTAGAGGCAGGAAACATGTTCCCGATGTTGGGGGAGTCCAGAACCAGGGGCCACAGTTTAAGAATAAGGAGTAAGCCATTTAGAACGGAGACGAGGAAACACTTTTTCTCACAGAGAGTGGTGAGTCTGTGGAATTCTCTGCCTCAGAGGGCGGTGGAGGCTGATTCTCTGGATGCTTTCAAGAGAGAGCTAGATAGGGCTCTTAAAAATAGCAGAGTCAGGGGATATGGGGAGAAGGCAGGAACGGGGTACTGATTGGGGATGATCAGCCATGATCACATTGAATGGCGGTGCTGGCTCGATTGTCTATTGTCTATTGCAATAAACATAACTATAAAGGAGGGGCATTAATCAAACTCGCATCGAATTTGATCCTCCGAAACTTTAAACAATATAAATCTAATCTATTTAGTTTCTCTTCATTGAATATTCACTTGCTAAGGGGACAAAAACGGAATTCCATAATCCAGATATTTTCTTAAGACTTTAGAGCAACAATGCAGAAACAGGCCCTTCGGCCCATTGAGTCTGTGCACCAACACCATCCAACACACTAGGGCACCAACACCATCCAACACACTAGGGCACCAACACCATCCAACACACTAGGGCACCAACACCATCCAACACACTAGTGCACCAACACCATCCAACACACTAGGGTTATTTATAAAATTTTTTAACTGAAGCTAATTATCCTTCAAATCAGTAGGTCTTTGGAGTTTGGGAGGAAACTGGAGAACACCCACTCGGTCACATGGAGAACGTACAAACTCCGTACAGACAGCACCCGTAGTCAGGATCGAACCCAGGTCTCTGGCACTGCAAGAGCAGCAACTCTACCGCTGGGCCACTGTGCCTCCCTCTAAACATTTGCTAATAGAATTATTATGATGCCGAGGGAGGCTGTTGGCCTATCTACATTGGTTCTTTACAAAGCCAAGACAAATACTCATTCTCCACCTTTTCCTAGCAGACCAGCAGTTTACTATCCCTCCTGCCTGCACAATTCCCTTCACAAAATACTATGGTTTTCTTTTCCTGAAGGGAACCTATGAATTATCTCTTTAAATGCTTGTCACTACTTAACTACCCCTCTTATCTTTAAACTAGTTTGCCAATAATTCCTCATGGATATACAACGCACCCTTATCTTCAAAAGGAATGGAGTAAATACTTTCGAATGACTCAAAGTGTGGGGTAAATGAAAAAAAAATCAAAAGCTCAAGTTTTTCTGTTTTAAAATGTATAGAAATAATTCCAGGAGGTTTATTTCCATTTATTCCAATATTTTTAAGAAAAGGATTTTTAAGAAGAAGAAGAATTATTCTTTTCTTGACACTAATGATTCTGACTATCAACATCTGGTTCCCAGCACTCAGAAAGTTCAAAATGTACTCATCTGGATGAAGTTAAATACAAGCAACAAGAAAAGCCCCATTGGCTGATATGATGAAAGAAATTGCACATAACTGGCATGAATATATATGCTCACGGGCCTATGAAAATGCTGACATCATGAATTTCTTATAATAGTTGGAAGGTCATGAATAATTTTTGTGAACTAATTTTCCAGCCTAACTTTATTGTTATCGACTGTGTGTGTGTGCGTGTGTGCGTGTATATATTTTGAATATAATGAAAAAATGTAGATATATACTTTTTTTTCATTTATTATATTGTTTACAGAGTGTTTCGTTTTTTAGTTTAGAGATACAGCGCGGACACAGGCCCTTCGGCCTACAGATTTTACCCACAGCAGCGATCCTCCCACACTAGCACTATCCTCCACACCAGGGACAATTTACAATCTTTACCGAAACCAAATAACGCACAATCCTGTATGCCTTTGTAATGTGGAAGGAAGCCGGTGCACCTGAGGAAATCCCACGCAGTCACAGGGAGAACGTATAAACTCCATACATGCAGGAACAGTAGTCAGGATCGAGCCCGGGTCTCTATAATAATAATAATAATAATAATAATAATATCTTTTATTGTCATTACACATCAGTGCAACGAGGTTTGGTATTCAGCTTCCAACCGATGTCAAAAAAATAAACTGTGCAACGTGACCATCTGAGGGAGACAGTCCAGGTGGGATGGGGGAACTCAGCAGGGCCGGTTCAGAGCCGCTATAGCACTGGGAATGAAGCTGTTTCTGAGTCTGGAGGTTCGGGTGTAGAAGGCCTTGTAACGTCTGCCGGAGGGAAGTAGTTCGAACAGTCCATTACAAGGGTGTGAGGAGTCTTTATGGATGCTTCCTGAGGCACCGTGTGTGGTAGATGCCCTCCAAGGCTGGTAGCTGTGTCCCAATAATCCACTGCGCTCTGTGTACGACGTGCTGAAGAGCTCTCCTCTCCGCCTCCGTGCAGCTGAGATACCACACAGAGATGCCATACGTTAATATGCTCTCTGTGGTGCAGCGGTAGAAGGTTGTCAGCAGCTGTTGGGGCAGACCAGTCTTTTTTAATGTCCTCAGGAAGAACAGTCGTTGCTGTGCCTTCTTGACCAGCGCAGCGGTGTTGGTGGACCATGTGAGGTCCTCTGAAATGTGAGTGCCCAGAAACTTAAAGCTGGACACTCTCTCCACACTTTCCCCGTAGATGGAGATTGGGGCATATTCTCCATTATGGGACCTCCTGAAGTCAATAATCAGCTCCTTGGTCTTGGAGGTGATTAGTGTCAAGTTGTTACATGCGCACCAGTCCGCCAGGTTCTGCACCTCCGCTCTGTATTTTGTTTCATCACCGTCGGTGATCAGCCCAATTTATAAGGCAGCACTTCTACTGCTATGCCACCGTTCCACCATTTATTACGGCCAGTATTATCTTTACATATTATGTTGCGCTGCTGCATGTAGGAATTTAATTGTTCTGTCTGGGACATATGACAATAAAACTCTCTTGACTCATTTTACATCTGTGTATAGAGAAACAGCCAGTTACAAACTTGCTAAACCAGTGTAATGCGATTGAAGCATTTGAATGGGAAGATTTACATTGGAATGGGGATGAGATACAACTAAATTGTGAAGCGAAGCCCAACAGTTCCTTTCGTCTACTTTCCAAGTTTTGTTTTTGGAAGAACCTACATTTCTGCATCAAAAGAATTAATCCAAAAGGTCTGGCACATTTCCTTTCAGTATATTCTCCAGTACTATTTCAGTTTAGTTTAGAGATACAGCGTGGAAACAGGCCCTTTGGCCTTTCAAATAGCCCTTCGGCCCACTGAGTCCACGCCGACCAGCAATCAGGGTATCCCGTACACTAGCACTATCCTACACACTAGGGACAATTCACAATACAACTCTACCGCTGCGCCACCGCGCCACCCTGAAGTTTGTGACATCAGCACATCGTACTTGTAATTGTTAAAATATGAATGCAAATAGATTGCAGTTCATCATACATATCTCTATTACCTCAATACAAACCATAATTAAATAAACATGGCTCTTCAACAAATCTGCATCAAATGATCTCCAAATTATGCAGAGGAAGTTGATCCCAGATAAGCCAACATTTTCATTGTTAGAACTTCAACAAGCTGACTCAAAGCCAGAATCAACATCAAACGGCAACTTGGATTGACACAACACTATTAACATAGCATAACATCTCATGGTGATTCATGCGGCTGAGATATCCACAACGACCAAAAATATCATGAAGAAGATACGGTTTTAATTAGCTAGTGAATCAGTTCCCAGACAATTGTCAAGACCCAGTGGATTTTTTCCAACTATATTTAGCAATCCCTGCTCCCAGACAGCAGTGGCAGCTCATTAAATCCTGCCTCGTTTACCGGCTGTCAGAGCTGTCAAGCAAAATGAACAATTATGACTGCCCCTGATATTCACAATTCAAAAATCAGCTATTAAAATTAAAAAATGCTCATACACAAAAACGTTCAGAACATGACAACACTAAACCATTTTAAAACATCAAGAATCAATTAAAAGATTTAAAAATGCTAAATTCATATTAATTAAATAAGAAAAAAGTAAGTTTCGTGTTCGTTTTCTAAGTCTGCACAAAACTTGAGAGTCTTTAATTTACAACAGAAGTATTTAATGCTTTACCCAATGCTGGCAGGAGGGCAACTCACAAATGGCTACACACACACACACACAGACAGGAGAGAACTATATAGAAAACATCTCCCTTTGTCCTGTGCAGCGCCACCTGCAGCACGGGAGGAGCAACGGGTCCTCCCACCCCACACAGTTCACCAAACACCACATTCCCCCTTTCCTGTTTGAACGTCTCCATTTAGCTGGACCTCGCTTCACTCTTTTTTTTCCCAGCCTCTTTTGTGTTTCACAACTCTTGCTAAAGGCTCAGAATCAACAGAGTTTCCTCAGTTCTCTTTTGCAGAGATATCAGTATTTGCTTTATCTGTATGCCGTTCTTTCTCCACTTGGCTGTAGTTTTTCTCGGCAGTCGTCAGCGTTTTGGATGCGAACGCGATTGGTTCTCCCTTGCCGTTCGGCGCCGTTTGTGAGATTACTGCTCCAAGACCAGACGGCGATGCATTGGCTGCCAGCGAGATCGGCTTCGATGGGTCATAGTGGACAAAACGCGTCTTCTGGGCGAGCATCTCCTTCAACCTGGAGAATGCATGGTCACGCCCTTTGGACCAATGCCATTCGACGTCCTGTTTTCGCAGGTTGTTCACACACTTGCTGACCATGTTGCAATCCGGGGTAGATGACAATGCCATAGTTGATCCATCGTAGATCAAGGCGTTCATGTCAAGCTTGAAAGCATGGATCCAGTCGATGGCGCACAGGGATGTACCTTCTTTACAAACGACGATCAGCAGCAACATCTGTGTTATACCATTACAGGAAACGGCAACAGTGCATTTGCCTTTCGTGGGAGTGGGCTGTTTTCTGTGTCTGAAAAGGCGGATGTTGCCGGGTTTCAGTTTTGGCGATCCGATCCTCTCCCAGATGTCCTGACCCACTAGTGACACAGCCGCACCAGTGTCCACCTGGAACTGTAGATCGACGTTCGAGACCCGCAGCAAAATCCTCGGCTTGTCGGTGATCGTAGACACACCGAGCACTTCAATAGGAATGGTCTCCGCAATTTGGTCTACTGTGTTTTGCGCTTTCTTGCCCTTTCTCAGCTTTCCTACGGACTGGCACACTGCCTGGAGATTACCTTTTCGGTAACAGGCATAACAAATGGACGATATACGGGCACTCACGGTGATGATGATCAGTCGAGCCGCACCGGTAGCAGGGTTTTGATCCTCCCCCCACAGGGGACGGCTCTTCTGAAACTGTCCCACCTTCTCCGGATTTGCTATGGGTCAATCAACTGGTTTCTGGCGTTGCGAACGAGTCTGTATGCACCTCCTGAGGGAGCTTCGACGCTGTTTCGCCGGCCATTTTGTGCAGTTCTTTACTCAGCAGCTCAGCCATCTTAGCACACTGCAACACATTCTTCAATGAGGCATCCGATGCCTTGAGAATCACCTGCTGGATGAATGCGTGCCTGCAGCCCATGACCAGTCTATCCCATAATGCATTGTGTTGGCACTTTTCGCAGCATTGAGTTTTAAAATCACATGCCTTTGCCTTGGTGCAAAGTTCAGCAAGAAATTCGGTAATCGATTGCCCTTTCTGTTGCACCGTCTTGTAGAAATCAAGGCGAGCTGCGAGGAGATTTCGACCTTCTTAAAGTAATTAAAGTTCTTTTTTTAATTTATTTTATTTATTAGAAGTACAATACAGTGGTACCTTTTTTCAGGTGCCAAATAAATGTTGACATGATGCATTCTCTGTACAACTTCATTTTTTATTTTAAGTAATTAAAGTTCAATGAATTTTTATCATTAAAGTTAAGGGCCTGTCCCAATTTCACGACCTAATTCTCGACCTCTGCCGAGTTTGCCCTTGACATACTCGTAGCATGGTTGTCACGAGGTCGTAGGAGGTCATAAGAGGTCGTAGGTAGGTCGTGATGCTAGTCGTAGGTACTCGTGGCATCAATAGGTCGGGCGTTTATACAACATGATGAAAAATGGCCACGAGTAAAAAAGGTGAATTAGGTCGTGAAAGTGGAACAGGCCCTTTACTCGTTATCAATTAGTCTTTATGGCCTTAAGGAAAATTGCCCTGATGCAGAGCAGGATATTAAACAATGCAAGGTATAAGACAACAATTGTCTTGATACAATGATGTATGTGAGCAATTTTGAGCCCCATAGCTGAGAGACATGAAAAAATAGGTTTAGATGTTTCTATAAGATATCCTCTCATCCTTCTAAATTCCAGTGAATGCAAGCCCAGTCGACTCATTCTTTCATCATATATCAGTCCCGCCATCCCAGGAATTAACCTGGTGAACCTACGCTGTACTCCCTCAATAGCAATAATGTCCTTCCTCAAATTCGGAGACCAAAATTGCACACAATACTCCAGGTGCGGTCGCACCAGGGGCCTGTACAACTGCAGTAGGACCTCCTTGCTCCTAAACTCAAATTCCCTCACAATGAAGGCCAAAATGCCATTAGTTTTCTTCATTCCTACTGTATCTGCATGCTTACTTTCAGTGACTGATGTACAAGCACACCCAGGTCTCATTGCACCTCCCCTTTTCCTAATCTGACACCATTCAGATAATAATCTGCCTTCCTGTTCTTGCCACCGAAGTGGATAACTTCACATTTATCCACATTATACTGCACCTGCCATGCATCTACCCACTCACACAACCTATCCATGTCACCCTGCAGCCTCATGGCATCCTCCTCGCAGCTCACACTGCCACCCAGCTTTATGTCATCCGCAAACTTGGAGATGTCACATTAA
The DNA here is from genome assembly GCF_010909765.2 of Amblyraja radiata. Lineage (NCBI taxonomy): Eukaryota > Metazoa > Chordata > Chondrichthyes > Rajiformes > Rajidae > Amblyraja > Amblyraja radiata. The sequence continues at coordinate 25,737,019 of NC_045964.1, read as the reverse complement.
ATTCCCTTGTCTAAATCATTATTATATATTGTAAGTAACTGGGGTTCCAGCACCAAGCCTTGCGGCACCCCACTAGTCACTGCCTGTCATTCTGAAATGGACCCATTAATTCCTCCTCTTTGCTTCCTGTCTGCCAACCAGGTCTCTATCCATGTCAATACCCCACCCCCAATACCGTGCTCTAATTCTGCACACTAATGTCTTGTGTGGGACCTTGTCAAAGGCTTTTTGAAAGTCCAGATACAGCACATCCACTGGCTCTCCCTTATCCATTCTACTTGTTACATCCTCAAAGAATTCCAGAAGTTTAGTCAAGCATGATTTCCTCTTCATAAATCCATGCTGATTTTGACCGATCCTGTCACTGCTTTCCAAATGCGCTGCTATAACATCTTTAACAATCGACTCAAACATCCCCCCCCACTACCGATGTAAGGCTAACTGGTTTATAATTCCTTGTTTTCTGTTTCCCTCCTTTCTTAAAAAGTGAGGTTACATTGGCTACCCTCCAGTCCACAGGAACTGATCCAGAGTCGAGAGAACATTGGAAAATTATCACTAATGCATCCAAGATTTCCAGGGCCACCTCATTGAGTACTCTGGGATGCAGACCATCAGGCCCTGGGGAATTATCTGCCTTCAGTCTCAACAGTTTACCTAATGCTATTTCCTGACTATTGTGGATTCCCTTCAGTTCCTCCCTCCCACTAGATACTTGGTCCCCTAGTATTTCTGGGAGATTGTTTGTGTGTGAAGACAGAACCAAAGTACAGGTGCACAACCTTTTATCCGAAGATCCAAATAACGAAAACCTCCGAATAGCGGACATTTTTTCGGTCCTTGGAGAAAGGTCCTTGAAAACGTTCACCGAGGGCGGCCCGCAGAGGTGACAGCGGAACCTCCGGTCGGTCCTCGAAGGAAGGGGAACTAAATCCCCATTCATAAAAGAGAAGGTGAGGGTATATTGCGCGGGAGGGTTAATAATTGACAATATGCTGCTGCCTGCCCACTGAGTTAAAAAGTTCCCACGGTAGACTCACGATACACAGGATCGTGAGTCTTGCGTGGAAACTTTTTAACTCAGCGGGCAGCAGCAGCAGATTGTCGCTCCCTTCAGTTTCACCCCACCTACACCCCTCTGCTTCCCGGCCATGTGTGTGACCCCTTCCCTCCCCTCTCCAGCTCCCCGCTCACCGGCGCGGGGGCTTTGCACTGTCTTCACGTCGGCACTGCCAGCAGGTCAGTTCCAGTCACCGGAGACGTCAGGACCAACGGGACACCGACCCCCAGGCCCACTGCAAGCACGGAGATCCCAGAGACCCACAGCCAACAGCAGCCCAGCCCCGCTCCAACTACAGAGGAACCTGGGTTGCGGATGACGGGGCGCAGCTCGGGGCGTCGTAGGGGCCCATCGGGGAGCGGGTTCCTGTTGGTCCTGACGTCTCCGGCCACCTGCCATCCTCCAGGAACTGTACCGCCCTTGCAGGAGAATGGGGTTGTTTGCAGTTGCAGAGGGAGGGGGCAAGGGCGGTACAGTTCCCAGTCTCAGCTCCAGTCCAGGGGGGTGGCCGGAGACGTCAGGACCAACGGGACACCGACCCCCAGGCCCACTGCAAGCACGGAGATCCCAGAGACCCACAGCCAGCAGCAACTCCAGCCCAGCCCCGCTCCAACTCCAGAGGAACACGTAGGGGCAGAAGCTGATGGTGTGCAAGGTACGTCTTGTTCTTGGGGTGGCGGATGAGGGGGCGCAGCTCGGGCTGTGGGCGAACTGCCACTTGTCGCCGTAGCGGCCCATCGGGGAGCGGATTCCTCTGGAGTTGGAGGGGGAGGGTGGGGTATTGTGCTGTTTGATCGCCCCCTGCTATCCCAGGGACAGGGAGACACAGCGGCTTTTTAGACTGGTGGGCAATCACTTCCAAAGTTCTGCCCACACAGTCAGTACACCTCTCCTACACTGCATTTCATACAAACATTTATTCTGCAAGAAAACACTACATTGAAGACTCAAACTCGCGACCGAGCAACTGCCGGGATCAAGGCGCAAACTCGCGACCTTGCGGATATGAGCCGAGCACTCTACCACTGAGCCAGCCGTTAAAATCTACGCTAAAAAATTTCCATTCCGAAGGCCGACAAATTCTGAATTACGAAAAGTGTCAGTTCCCAAGGCTTTCGGATAAAAGGTTGTGCACCTGTACTCGTTTAACTGTTCTGCCATTTCCTTGTTTCCTATTATAAATTAATCTGTCTCTGATTGTAAAGGACCTATATTTGTCTTCACTAATCTTTTCCTTTTTACATATCTGAAAAAGCTTTTAGTCAGTTTTTATATTCGCCACAAGCTTTCTTTCATGTTTTTTTCACCCTCTCTTAATTAACCCCTTTGTCCTCCTCTGATGAGTTCTAAATTTATCCCAGTCCGCCGGTTTGCTGCTTCCTCTGGCCAATTTATATGGCTTTTCCTTGGATTTAATACTATCCTTGATTTCCCTCGTTAGCCATGGTTGAGCTGCCTTCCCCGTTTTATTTTTTCGGCAGACAGAGATGAACAATTTTTCGAGGTCATCCATGTGGTTTTTAAATCTTTGCCATTGCATCACTACCGTTAACCCTTTAAGTATAATTTGGGTTGATGGTTGACGTTATAACTTTCTTTAAGTTCAGGACCCTAGTTTCTGAACTAACCGTGTCACCTTCCATCCTAATGCAGAATTCCACCATATTATGATCACTGTTGCCCAAGGGTGCACAACAAGATTGCTAACTAATCCTCTTTCATTACACAATACCCAGTCTAAGATGACCTGTCCTCTTGTCAGTTCTTCTACACATTGGTTTAAAAAACCCATCCGGTATACATTCCAGGAAATCCTCCTCCTCAGCGCTGCTACCACTTTGGTTGGCCCAATATATATGTAGATTAAAATCACACATGATAACTGATGGAAGGATGTGCTAGTGTTGGAGAGGGTTCAGAAGAGGTTTACGAGATTGATCCTGGTGATGATCGGGTTAAGCATGAGAAGAATTTGATGCTTTTGGGCCTGTACTTGCTGGAGTTTAGAAGGATGTCAGGAGGTTGATCTCATTGAAACCTACCGAATAATGAAAGGCCTAGATTGTGAATGTGGAGAGGATGTTTCCAGTAGTGTGATTCTCTAGGACAAGAGGACATAACCTCAGAATAAGTCGTACTTTTAGAAAGGAGATGCGGAGGAATTTATTTCATCAGAGGGTGCTGAGTCTGTAGAATTCATTGTCACAGATTGCTGTGGAAGCCAAGTTATTGGGTATTTTTAAAGCAGCGATTGACAGGTTCGTGATTAGTAAGGGCATCAAAGAAGGTAGGAGATGTGGTTACGAGGGGAAAATAGATCAGCCGAGATTGAATGGCAGAGCCGACTTAATGGGCCAAATGGCCTAATTCTGCTCACATGTCTTATCATCCAAACACAAACAGAAGCAGTGCTTTGAACATCCAACATAATATTAAGTAAACATGTTCAGTGTGCACTTCTACCACACTCTAAAAAGTAGCCTGAAATGAATAGATCAGGTTAATAATCATGCACCACAATTGTTCAAGAGATTGGAAAATCTCCATGTTTGTGGCACTTAGATGCTATCTTGGCTATGGGAGAACTTACATGTCAACGGTTTCATCGATGCAAGACTATAAGAGTTGAAGAAGATCTACAGGGAAAGGATTCCAAGAAAGGCAAGCAAGAAATCAACTGCAATTTTAGTTTCCATGAACAGTGTTATTCGGAAACAGAATGATCCTGTCATCAGCTGGTGTACAATCCTGACTTCCCATCTACCTGGTTGAAAACCTTTGAATTGTCTTTAAGCTGACTTTATTGGACTTTATCTTCAACTAAATGTGGTGTACCCTTTATCTTTTATCTGTGTACTGTGTACTGGGTACTGGGTACTGGGAACAGCTTGATTTAATCATGTCTTTTCTTTGACTGGATAGCATGCAAATAAATGCTTTTCATTTACCTCAGTATTTGTCAGACAATAATAAACTAAACTAAACTAAACAGTGTTTTCCATTGAACCATACCCTTAAATCATTCCTCATCTAAAGCAATAGATTGTGTTATGTCATGAAAGAAACACAACTTAACTGCTCACTTGGTTAGAATTTGGCTTTACCCAATTAAGACAAAACAAATCATCAAGCTTTGGGTTCAGACTTATTTGGAACTTGGCAGCATGGAGTGAAAGTAGGACCAGTGACTGCAACAAGAGGCATACTGCGTGGAAAAGCTTTAGTCTGCCCACAGCTTGAGGATGACCTTGCACAGTGCAAGATCTGTTCCAAAAAAACCATAAGTGCTTCTCTGGAACTTGAGGGGAGACTTGATAGAAGTATCTAAAATTGCGAGAGGCATAGATAGGATAGTCAGACCCTTTTTCCTAGGATGGAATTGGTCAACACTAAAAAGTGCAATTATAAGGAGAGGGGAAAAGTTTAATGGAGGCATGCTATTTATGCAGAGTAGTGGCCTGGAATGCTTTGCAATGGCTGGTGGTGGAGGTATATGCAACAGTGGTGTTTAAGAGGCTTTGAGATAGGCACATTGAAGTGCAGGAATAGAGAGATATGGATCATGTACAGGCAGATGAGATCAGTTTAACTTGGCATGATCGACACAAACATTGTGTGCTAAAGGGCCTGTTCTGTGTTGTACTGTTCTATGTTATATGTCACTGAAGTGCAAATGACTTTAGTAGGCGCAGATGAAAGAAAGACTTGCATCTTGATCAGAGTCCCTGCAATGAGATCTGTCATGTTTTGTTCATTACTCACTGAGTCAAATAGAAGGATTTTAGTAAATCATTAACTTAAAATCGTCATGTTACTCATTTGTGAAAAGAGCTGATTTAAACTCAAAATTAGAGTTCGGAAATTTAGAATTTTTCCCATAAATTTGGGGATTCCAGTGAAATATTGTAGGTTATTTCTATTTACGTGGGACCAATAAAAAGTATTTCTCAAGAATATAATCAGGAGGTATTATTAAGCAGTTAGTTTAGTTTTACGCCTGATTGGCGAAAGGAATAATCTATGAAACATTTAAGAATGTTTGAAGGAGGGTGCTGACCCAAAGGCTATGTCAGAAGAAGAGTCCCGACCCAAAACATTGACTGTCCATTCCCTCCCACATGCTGCCTGACCCACTCAGTTCCTCCAGTACTCTGTGTTTGGCTCAAGATTCCAGCACCGCAGATTATTTTGTCAAACATTTAAGAAAACAGATGAACAAAAGAGAGACACAAACATTGTCCATGAGTTATTGAACAGGAGGTGCAGAGAACAAGCCAAGCCTGGGCTGATATGAGCACATTTAAGGTTGAAGGTGAGGGGTGAAAGATTTAATAGGAACCCGAGGACTAAATTTATCACACAGAGGGTGGTGGGTGTATGGAACAAGCTGGTGGAGGAGGTAATTGAGGCAGGTACCATTGCAAGGTTTAAGAAACATTTGGACAGGTACATGGATGGATGGGATAGGCTTTGAGGGATATGGGCCAAACCCAGGCAGGTGGGACTAGTGTAGATTGGACATTGGACATGTTGGTCGGCATGGGCAAGTTGGGCCGAAGGGCCTGTTTCCATGCTGTATGAATCTCTGACTCTAAATTCAGTTCCATTCAGCCCAGACTTTTTGAAACAAAAAAGTCATTTCAAAAATCTGCAAGACAGACTGCAAAAATAATGGAGGACGCAGTTTAAATATTTTCTTAATTTCCAAGAAAGGATATTGAAATCAATCAAAGCAGAGCAGAATAGTGGAATACAAAATAATATTTATTTTTGGGGATAAGCAGACCATGCAGCATAAAATTATTGTGTTGCAAAAGGGTTTGAAGCTACCAAAGAGAACAGCAGCCGTATCAGTTTGAATGAGCATGTAGTAGGCAATAACCTAGAAATCCAGCCCTGGTCGGTAATGTTAAATGTGCTGTATATTGGGTTAAAGTGTGTACGCTGTAACTGGCATTCACTCCATTGATAGAATGAATGTAGGAAGCATATATAACATGGCAACAAGACTATACAATGTCATTAGCACTACTAAATAAAGATACATTACTTGGCATCTTTCAAAGCAACAAAATCATGATCATATTGGTAGAAGGGATAGAACGACCAGTAACAAATGGAACACTGGGGCATTGATCTTTAATCCTGAACCCCACCCCACTCATCGTGCTGGTCTTGCAAAAGGGTGTTGCCTTCGAAAACCTTGGCTGTTTGTAGCGATTTAGGCTGATCATTGAGGATTTCCAGTTGAAAAACTGCTGAGATTGTTCAGCGTCCTTATATTACAAAGGTTTCATCCCATTCCATACACAATCAGGAAGTTCTTGAAGCTAGCAAAGATCAAAGCAAACTTGTTCATGTCATGAGCAGAATTAGGCCATTTGTTCCATCAAGTCTACGGGTCAGAATTAGGCCCGTGAGTCTGACCACCATTCAATCATGGCTGATCTATCTTTCCCTCTCAACTATATTTTCCTGCCTTCTCCCCATCAGCATTGACATCCTTACTAATCAAAAATCTGTCAATCTCTGCTTGAGAAATACTGAATGACTTGGCCTCCACAGCTTTTTGTCGCAACAAATTCCTCAGTTTTATTACCCTCAGGCTAAAGAAATTCCTACTTTTCTCCTATCTACCGGTACATCCTTTTATTCTAATGGGGCTTTTTCACGGGGCGAGTTGACGCAAGATGTCACCAGAGTGAAGAGGTCGTGGTCCAGCACGAGTCTCGCACGATATAACGGGGGTAGATAAAGAGTTCCCACGGTACTCGGCATTTCTGTTATTTGTGCGAGTGACTTGTCCGTTTCCCGAGCTTTCGCGTTAAATGTTGAATGAACATCGTGAACTACACGTGACACAAATGATGTAACTTTTTTTTTCACACACTATATATATCCTCCCTTGGTTGAATTGGCTCATTTGGAGACATATTTTACTGTGTATGTGGGAGACACAGATGGACTGAGCACAGTACCTCGGTCTTACTGTGTGTGGGAGAGGGGGAGAAAGAGACGTACACTCACAGAGGCAGAGTCTCTCAGCCTGTGTAAGAGGGAGGGAGAGAGAGAGAGAGGCACACACAAGGTGGATGTGAAATCTCACCTGCCTGTTTCAGTGACAGACACCCGCCGCCAGTAAATGAAGACACCCCCATCTGTCTCCCCCTCCTCTCCCTCGACTCCCCCACCTTTCCCTCCCAACTCCAGTCCCGTCCCGACCCCCTGGGAAACTGAATAGAGCAACAATATAGATATAGAAACTGAAACAATATAGAAACTGAATAGCGCAACATGGCAAAAACATCTCTGACACGCTTTACCCCCTTTCTTTGAGATTTTCTGGGAGCCATCTCTGCAAGTGTTCCTGTTAAAAAGATTATCCAACAATGACAATTAGGTGGGACGTCCTCGAAGGACACATGTTCCCTTGTCGATATTGAGACCACCTTTTTTACTCACCTTCTGTCCCCTCTGTCCAGCTTCCGGGTTTACCGTTCGCAGGAGTTCCCACGCGCTATATCTCTAAAATCTGAAGTTAGGTAATGTCTAAAGGAACTGCAGACGCTGGTTAATGCTGGTTAATACGCACAGAAGGACACAAAATGTTGGTGTAACTCAGCAGGTAAGTCAGATCTGGGAAGAAAAACATAAAAAGCTGGAGTAAGTCAGCGGGTCAGGCAGCATCTCTGGAGAAAAAGAATAGGTGACGATTCGAATCGGAGCCCTTCTTCAGACAGCCTAATTGGAATTGAGTCTGAAGATGTGTCTCGTCCCGAAACATCAGCTTTTTTTCTCCAGAGATGCTGCTTGACTCGCTGAGTTACTCCAGCTTTTTGTGTCTGTCTTCGGTTTAAACCAGCATGTGCAGTTCATTCCTTACACGGGTCTCTGTACAACATTGATTGGTAGCGTTCCGGACCCCTGGACCCGAGGACTCCGACCTGTATCTCTCAAAGAAGTACATGTGAAAAATTTCTCACGGACCATAAAAATGCGTAACCTTTCAGTAAAGTCCCTTTTAAAGTCCCTTTTAAAGATTATAGTTATTTTCTTGAATCTCATTAACATAACTCATGAATAAGTTGATGTCCATATGCGGATGCAAATCTTTATTTTTATTTATTTTTAAAATTCAATCCCACAGAAGATAATTTTTCCTCACCTTCTGTCCCCTCTGTCCAGCTTCCGGGTTCACCGTTCGCAGGAGTTCCCACGGTACCCGCAAGAGTTATTACGGATATCGCACTGGCCACTACGTCCATATAATGTTGCAATGTTCAACCACAAGTGTACAAGTCAATCTTGGAGAAATTCAAACTTTCTTGAATTTTCTCCCGAGTGACCAAGTTACACGATGACCTGCCGTTAGCGCTACGGTGGTCCACGGTGGTCCACGAATGCCGTACTGTTATCGCACGAGGTTCCCACGATGTTAAACTCCGGTTAACTCTTGCGTCAAGTCGCCCCATGAAAAGGCCGCTTGAGGCTGTGCCCTCTGGTCCTACACTCTCCCACTAGTGGAAATATCCTCTCCACATCCAGTCTATCCAGGCCTTTCACTATTCGGTAAGTTTCAATGAGGTTCCCCTCATCCTTCTAAACTCCAGTGAGTAAAGGGCCAGAGCCATCAAACGCTCATCATACGCTCGTCACCTCTCTGCAATTACATGTACACCTCACTAACGTTTGGCATGCGTAAAATAAATCTCTGCAAGTCCCGAAGGAATGTAACATTTTGATTGAAAATGCTCACTTTAGCCTCCACTGTTCCACCAAATATGCCCACTGAAAGATTTGCCATTGGACATAAATACAGCATTCTTCTACCTAATCCTCCAAACCAATAGCAAAATATTTATTTATTATTTATAAAATATTTTATCATATGTGTAGGAACATTGCATAAATTGCAGCCTGTCTGCACATCAGCACATTTGAAGACATGTGCTGACCAGATATCTTTTCATTTCAATCCTGCAGCACAGAGACTGCATTGTGCGCAGACGAGAGGGGCAATCACTGATAGTACCACAGCTAAACAAAGTACAGTCTGTCAAGGCATTGCTGAACCGCTCAGGAATGTGAAATGCTGCTCAACAATGTCACAGGTACTTTCTCCAACCTTAATTTGCACAGAAGGCTTGCTAGTTCTGAAAATAAATCTGTGCACTTCGCCAACAAAATCCGGTCTAAAAGAGGCAGAGGAATGATTTTCTATGTGGCTTACGCAATCCCTTTCACTCATGAAAATAGGCCTTATACTTTGCAATAAAAGTTAATTACAAAAATAATGAGTATAAATTAAATTCGGATTTTATTGAGTTTGAGAGAGCTGGCAAGTCACTGGTTCTTTACAGGGTAATATGCCTTAATAAATTATTTTACCGTACAATCAAGGAAATCTTCACTAATGTTGGCACCGTTTTGCCGTAGGGGTCTGACTCTCACAGTGCCTTTGGACTATGTGTGGGTTGTGGAGAGTCAAAAAGAATGATTTGCTGCTGCTTTTGAACTTGTTACCATTGTACCTGCAAATTGTTGGGGCTGGTTTCCACAGGCAGGCCCTCAATGACATTTAAGAGTCAAAGTATGGACTTGTTATGGTTTTGACCCCTGGTCATGTTAGTTAGCACATTGCAAAGGCACCTAGCATTGAGCCAAGTGGAAGTTTACATCTATATTTCAAATATGCTCTTGGTCATGGTCAGATGGAAAATAGCATTTAAACTTGAATCAAGAACCAGAGGCCATATCCCACTAAATCTATCCTAACCATGTGCCTGTCTAAATGTTTCGCAAACAATTCAATAGTACCTGCCTCAACTACCTCATCTGGCAGCTCGTTGCATACACCCACCACCCTTTGTGTAAAAAAGGTTATTTCTTAAAAACTTTCCCATTAAATCTATCCCCCCCCCCCCCCTCACCTTAAACCCATGTCCTCTGGTTCTTGATTTGCCTACTCTGGGCAAGAGAGCGTGCGCTTCCACTCATGATTTTGTACACCTCTATTAGATCACCCCTCATCCTCATGTGCTCCAAGGAATAGTCCTAGCCTGCTCAACCTCTCCCTATAGCTCAAGCCCTTGAGTCCTGGCAACATCCTCATAACCTCCTATAACAGGGTGCCCAAAACTGAACACAATACTCTAAATATGGCCTCACCAACTTCTATATAACAGCGACATGACCTCCCAACTTCTATACTAAATAATAGACACAAAATGCTGGAGTAACTCAGCGGGACAAGCAACATCTCTGGAGAGAAGGAATGGGTATTGTTTCAGGTCGAGACCCTTCTTCAGCCTGAAGACTATACTCAATACTCTGACTGATGAAGGCCAATGTACCAATAGCCTTTTTGACCACCCTATCTACCGGTAATGGCACTTTCAAGGAAAGTGCCACTTACATTTTCAAGGCTTTGATTTGGACTCTAGAGGTTATCAGAATTAGTAGCCAAGGCGTGGTCAAGTTTAAATAATGTTTTCCATCTGACCATGACCAAGAGCATATTTGAAATATAGGTGTAAACTCCCACTTGGCTCAGTGCCTTTGCAACTAACATGACCAGTGGTTAAAACTATAACAAATCCATACTTTGACTTTTAAATGTCATTGAGGGCCTGCCTGTGGAAACCAGCCCCAACGATTTGCAGGTACAATGGTAACAAATTCAAAAGCAGCAGCAAATCATTCTTTTTGACTCTCCACAACCCCCACATCGTCCAAAGGTACTGTGAGAGTCAGACCCCTACGACAAAATGGTGCTAACATTAGTGAGCATTTCGTTGATTGTACGGTAAAATAATTTATTAAGGCATTTTACCCCGTCAAGAACCAGTGATTTGCCAGCTCTCACGAACTCAATAAAACTCTAATTTAATTTATCCTCGTTATTATTGGAATCAACTTTTATTGCAAAGTATAACAAGGCCTATTTTTGTTGGTGCTTGCATTTGTACCAGTGTGTTGGGAAATCTCATTCCAGCATGCTCCCAAACCAATGGCAGTGTGGCAATCTTGGCTTCTAATGCCAACTCATTCCCTATCCACTTAGCCCTCATCCGCACCCACAATCCCAGGATTAACAGCACATCCCAAATAAGAGGCATAATTCAAAGTTGCAGTGCCTGATATCTCAACAAATAACTTGACCAGTTGCTCTCTGAGAAATTAATCTTTGTTTCTCTGCAGGGGATAGTTGCAATTGATGGCTCAATTTAACAATGTGGTAAATGAATGAACATTTTCCTACCATACAACAGTGTTTTGTACTTCAAAAATATTTAATTGGCTGTAACCTTATTGGGGACCCCCTCAAGTTGTAAAAAGTAAAATTTATATACATATTTTTTTAAAGCTATTGACATTGCTCAAGGCCTAGATATCTAAACGTTTCATCTCTTTTTGTGTGGTTGCTGTCAGAGCCTGTACATTACTTGTTTGTGGATTAATTGACCTAAATTAAAGAAGCATGGTTTTATTCAACATTCAAAGCAAAAGAATAATTCCACTCCTGCGTAGGAAGGAACTGCAGATGCTGGCATACACTGAAGATAGAAACAAAATGCTGGAGTAATTCAGCGGGCCAGGCAGCATCTCCTGAGAAAAGTAATAGGTGATGTTTTGGGTTGAAACCCTTCTTCAGACTGAAAATAGAGGTTTGTGGAGAGGGGGGTGGGGGTGGGCAGGGGGAAGAATGAACTGGAGGCGATTAAAGGCCAGAACAAATTAGGGCCGGCAACAGATGACCTCAGGAAGGGCGAAGCCCCTGATGTCCCAATGTTGGCTGGGGAATGTGTGAAAACTAGAGGGATACAAGGATGTGACTAGTGGAACAGGTAGGACGACTAGGGTGGGGGATGGAGGGAATAGAGGGAATGTAGGAGTAATAGAGTCATAGAGTGATACAGTGTGGAAACAGGGCCAACTTGCCCACACCGGCCATCAGGTCCCAGATACACTAGTCCCACCTGCCTGCGCTTGGTCCACATCCCCCCAAACCTGTCCTATCCATGTACCTGTCTAATTGTTTCGTAAACGATGGGATAGTCCCAGCCTCAATTATCTCCTCTGGCAGCTTGTTCCATACACCCACCACCCTTTGTGTGAAAAAGTTATCCCTCGGATTCCTATTAAATCTTTTCCCCTTCACCTTGAACCTATGTCCCCTGGTCCTCGACTTCCCTACTCTGGGCAAGAGACTCTGTACATCTACCCGATCTATTCCTCTCATGATTTTGTACACCTCTATGAGATCATGATCCTCCTGCACTCCAAGGAATGGAGACCCAGCCTACTCAACCTCTCCCTATAGCTCACACACTCTAGTCCTGGCAACATCCTCGTAAATCTTTTCTGAGCCGTTTCCATCTTTTCCATAACATGGTGCCCAGAACTTGATTTACTTGAAATTAGAGAAAACAATATTCATACCATTGGGTTGTAATCTGCCCAAGCGAAACATGAAGTGCTGATTCTCCAATATGTGTGGCCTCATCTTGCCAGTGGTGCCCAGCTGCTGGTTCAACCAGGTTACTGGCTACTTAACAAATTTGTATTATGTTTTCATCATCATAGATGATGTAAATAGTTGAAGAATAAATGAATACTTCTCTTTGTTAAGGGATCTGTTATTCCATTGTGAGCACTGAATAATCCCATAAACTGTAGGTATTCACCTGGTACAATAGAACTTCTTAAAACCAAGCAGATAGACCCATGGATTTTGAGCTCTTTCGACATACCTGATAAAGTTGCTGCATAACTTTAACCCCGTCCTCGTTATTTTCCTAACCTTAGTGAACTAATATGAACATTAGAAACATAGAAAATAGGTGCAGGAGTAGGCCATTTGGCCCTTCGAGCCTGCACCGCCATTCAATATGATCATGGCTGATCATCCAACTCAGTATCCTGTACCTGCCTTCTCTCCATACCCCATGATCCCTTTAGCCACAAGGGCCACATCTAACTCCCTCTTAAATACAGCCAATGAACTGGCCTCAACTACCTTCTGTGGCAGAGAGTTCCAGAGATTCACCACTCTCTGTGTGAAAAATGTTTTTCTCATCTCGGTCCTAAAGGATTTCCCCTCTATCCTCAAACTGTGACCCCTTGTCCTGGACTTCCCCAACATCGGGAACAATCTTCCTGCATCTAGCCTGTCCAACCCCTTAAGAATTTTGTAAGTTTCTATAAGATCCCCCCTCAATCTCCTAAATTCTAGCGAGTACAAGCCGAGTCTATCCAGTCTTTCTTCATATGAAAGTCCTGACATCCCAGGAATCAGTCTGGTGAACCTTCTCTGTATCCCTCTATGGCAAGAATGTCTTTCCTCAGATTTGGAGACCAAAACTGTATGCAATACTCCAGGTGTGGTCTCACCAAGACCCTGTACAACTGCAGTAGAACCTCCCTGCTCCTATACTCAAATCCTTTTGCTATGAATGCTAACATACCATTGACTTTCTTCACTGCCTGCTGTACCTGCACCATTTAGATAATAGTCTACTTTCCTGTTTTTGCCACCAAAGTGGATAACCTCACATTTCTCCACATATACTGCATCTGCCATGCATTTGCCCACTCACCCAGCCTATCCAAGCCACCTTGCAGCCTCCTAGCATCCTCCTCACAGCTAACACTGCCCCCCAGCTTCGTGTCATCCGCAAACTTGGAGATGTTACATTCAATTCCCTCGTCCAAATCATTAATATATATTGTAATTATATTGGAACATACGAAACAGGACCAGGAGTAGAATTACCCCTACAGTCCTTTCCGATGAGGTGGAGGTTTACTTGCACCTCCTCCAACCTCCTCCACACCAGTGTTCCTGGTGTGGGTTCCTATATGTTGGCGAGACCAAGCGTAGACTTGGTCCTCTCCCTGGCTAATTACAAAGACAGGTTGTTTTGGAAAGAACATTTTACGGCCTAATTGTAACTACTAAACCAAGAATGTTGCACATTTGTACCTTATTTATTACCTGCTCAAAAAAGCACTTATGATGTACTTTGGAGAGATCAACGATACGAAGATTAAGATTCCATGTCACAGAAGATGCATTTGCAATGTATAACTAAGCCTCTCAGAAAATAGATCACATAAATAGATGACAAAACTACAAAAACAACCTCATTAATCTGCTTTCTTCTTGTATGCAGCGGTTATTTGATTCGAGCCAGATGAGTAATCTGGCTTCATCGGAAGGTGTGTACCGAGCTGTGCTGAATGTATCTCAATAAAAATTCTCAGACAGCTACAAATGCTATTCAAAAGTATGGTTGCATTCGATCAGAATTATCAACGGCAATCATCAATAATCCCAAGTCTTCAACCTATTCAACTTCATCATAGATACATTATACATTTAGTTCAGGGACAAAGGAGAAGAACCTCATTTATCTTCAGCGGTCTGGTCATGAATCTCTTGCATTTGTGAGATAAAAGGATCTCCCGACGTCATTTAAACTTTTTATTTCCAAAATTATTGTTTGTAAAAGCAGATTCATTTCGATCATTTTGAAAATGATTTATGACCTTCATCTTCACACCTTCTTTAACAAGTTTGTCATGCTTGCTTTTTTAAACAAAATTCCAGACCAACTATTTTGCTTCACTCAAAATACACCATTATAATTTCCAACAGTATATGGGCATAATATTAACATTCTGTATTTTAAACATGTGACATTATTAACTTAGATTGGTTGAAAAGTTTGATCATATTTATATGAAGAAATGCTCAGCATCCAAAGTCAATTTCAGTGAAGATTACCAATGGCAATGTGTTTGTATTAATTCTTTGAGTACTGGACAATTTTATTCAGACTTCACTACTAATAAATATTTTTATAAAAACTCAGAGAAAACTTAAAGAAACAAAAGAAGGCACACTAATTGGTCAATCATTAGCCCAGTGAGGATATATACAACACAGTTTTGACAAATTAAAAAAAATCTTACCAGAATAATCAAAGGATAGGTATGTTACAAAACTTACCTTCAGCGGCGCTGCAGTTCTGTCACTGGCCGTGTGCGCGTCTTTGGCGCCTTTGAGGGGGGGGGCGGGTTTAAAATGCCGTTTTTCTCCAGCCTGTTGAAATCGATCTTTGTCAGGCTGTTTAGCTGCTGAAGAATAATCGCTCAGACATCCGTTTTATCAAGTTTATTAAAAATAGCGCTGGATAATTTAATAGCAGGAGTAAAATATAAATCGTCTTCTAAAGCCGTCAACGCCGACAACGGGAAGCATCTCACGTATGGGACAAAGCATGGTACGTATAAACGTGCTTCTTAGGATGCCTTTAATCAAAATTTCACGTTGCGTAAAGGTGATTTAGGCCCCATACGAACCGGCAGTGTTTTTCCTGCCGATATGGGGTTTAAACTCACTGCAAATGCAACGTTCCAATCGATCTCGTTCCACAAAATCTCACTCGCAAGATGATTTAAATGGCCATTAATTTACGGGCATTAAACACTAAATTCCTTCCATTTGGCCTATAAATTCATGACAATGAGATTTAAAAATCATGTTATATTGTGAATTCTTGTGTGAATGTTATTTGGACACTTAGGCTATTTAAAAATGTTAACCTTTTCTTAAGAAATATATAGATGTTTAGATCTAGTAATTGAATTTTGTAATTAGCTACAATTAGGTAACTAACTAATTATATGCTTTAATTTCAGGTCATCCAAGTAAGATTGTTTCATATTTGTTTCAGAATGCTTCAATCTATAATAACTGAAAATTTCATTCAGTTCTCTTAATTTTTAAGAAAGTTATGGGCTTTTGACTGTCCTTGATCACAGCTCAATGGAAAAGCAAGATGCTAATTTCCGAGTATGAAAATGGCCATAACTTTTTTAATACTGAAGATATGAAAGCGAATTAGGTGTCAAATTAAACTTCTTTTTATGCTTTATCTGATGGGATAAATTGCAGACTTGATTTTTTAAATCTCAAAATTTTGTAACATTGCTACAAAGGATAAAATAATCAATTGTTTTCTGTTTATGTTAATCAATGACCTGTACAATACAATACAATACAATACAATTCAATTTATTGTCATTTGGACCCCGTGAGGTCCAAACGAAATGCCGTTTCTGCAGCCATACATTACAACAAATAGACCCAAGACACAACATATTTTACATAAACATCCATCACATTGCTGTGATGGAAGGCCAAAAAAACTTCTCTCTCCACTGCACTCTCCCCCCCCATGTCAGAGTCAAAGTCAAAGCCCCCGGCGGGCGATGGCGAATTGTCCCGTGGCCATTAAACCACGCCGGGTAATGCAAGTTCGCGCACCGGGTCTTGGTGTTAGAGCCCCCGGCGCGCGCTCGCAGCCCGCCGCCATTCCAAGCCGCGCGGGGCGGTGATGTAGGCCCCGCTCTAGGAGCTCTTCAACCCCGCAACTCGGGCGGGAGAAGTCGCCGTTGCGGAAGCCCCGAAAAGCGGTCTCCCTCCAGGGACCCGCGGGCTCCCGGTGCCGCCCGCCAAACCCGCAGTTGCAGCCACCGAATCTCCGGGGGTCGGGTCGCAGCAGCGTCCACCACAGCTCCACCCGCTCTGGACTCGGCCAGCTCCGCGACGGTGAGGTGAGTGTCGGCACTGGAGTCCCCGGTCTTCATGTTGGAGGCCGCTCCTCATTGCAGCCCCAACGACAACGGAGACCCGACAAAGAAAAGGTCGGGTCTCCCGTGCAGGGAGAGATTTAAAAGTTTCCCCCTCCCCCCCCACACCACCCCCACCCCCCCACACACATACCCCAACAAAAATAACAAAAACTACATTAAAACATAGACATAAAATAATAAAAACGCAGACGGACTGCAGAGGCCGCTGCTGGCGAGAGCCGCGCCGCCTACCGGTAGATAGGAAGGAACTAAGTGCAAGTTTGCTCATATTATGAAATAGGCGGAAGGGCCTGTTGTGATGAGGACATTGTGATTCAGCTACATTTAGTTTAGTTTAGTTTAGAGATACAGCGTGGAAAGAAACCCTTCGGCCCACCGAGTCCGCGCCGACCAACGATCAACCATATACAAGTTCTATCCGACACACTGGGGGCAACTTACCTACAAACCTGCATGTCATTGAAGTGTGGGAGGAAACCAAATCACCCAGAGAAAGCCCACAGGGAGAACGTGCAAACTCTGCACAGACAGCACCCTTAGTCAGCATCGAACCCGAGGGCTCTGGTGCTGTAAGGCAACTGCTCTCCGCTGCACCAATGTGCCACCCTAGATTTCTGATGAGGATGTTATTGATCAGAGGATAGAGAAACTGGGGCGGCACGGTGATGTCTTACAGTTCCAGAGTTGCTGCCTTACAGTGCCAGAGATCCGAGTTCGATCCCGACTATGGGTGCAGTCAATATGGAGTTTGTACGTTCTCCCTCTGACCACGTGGGTTTTTCCTAGGAGCTCGGGTTGACTCCCACACCCCAAAGACGTACAGGTTTGTAGGTACATTGGCTTTGGTAAAAATTATAAATTGTCCCCAGTGTATAGTCTGTGCTTGTGTAACGGGGATCGCTGGTCTGCGCAGACTCAGTAGGCCAAGGGGCCTGTTTCCTGCTGTATCTCTAAGACTAAGACTCAATACTTCATATTAAAATTCATCATGCATAGAATCTTAAAATTACATTCTGGTCTATTCATGCAATTGCCAGCCGTTTTTTAATTCCGATGCAATTGAATTCAGATACAGATGAGAGCGCTTTTGTGCCACAATCCAGACAGCGCCTCAGTTTCCAGTTTACAAGACTTCTCTGATCACAGTAAAGGAAAAATAAACTCTTGGAAATGCTTTTGGAGCCAAACTGGGGATTTTCTGGACAGAATACACGGTAATGCTGAATCACGTGGATAAAGGAAACATTCTTCACATAACAACAGAATGAACATTCTGAACACCCTCGGAGCGACATTCCCAGAAAACCCAAATTCCCGGTATTCGTTCCATTTTTAGTCCTTCCAACGTATTTACATCTGTCATGGAAAAGCCTTAAATAATGTCAAGGAGAACATATGGTGAAGTAGCACATAGCAAGTCATTCCACAAACTGTAACAAGAACTTTATGTTTTTGCTGTCGATTGCCACACTCCCGAGACCATTATGACAGCCGCTGATTTTGGTTTTTAACATATTCCTGTGGTTGCATGTGCAATAAAGTACCACGTTCTGAGAAGCTGCAACCGGCAGTGAAGCAACAGTATGTCCAACTCAATCCAGCCGACAATTATAACCCCCCCCCCCCCCAGTAATAACATAAATAGCCACAACATCTGTGCTCCATTTGTATATGCGTGCAACTGATTAATCAATTGGCATCTTTGCTCTCAGAAAGAAAAAGGTGAGAAGGGGGAATTTAAGCAAATTCCAGATCCTTTAAAACCAGCCAAAGGTTGTTGCAGATAAATTAAAGATGCTATCAAATGGGAGGCACAGTGGTGCAGTTGGTAGAGCTGCTGCCTCACTGCATTAGAGACCCGGGTTCGAAATTAACCTCGGGTGCTGTCTGTGTGGAATCTCCCTGTGACCGTGTGGGTTTCCTCCGGATGCTTCAGTTTCATGCCACATCCCAAGGACTTGCAGGCTTGTAAGTTAACTGCCCCTAGTAAATTACTTCCGCAACTTGCAAGTGTGTAGAAAGTGGATGAGAAAGTGGGATACCAGAACAAGCGTGAATGGGTGATAGTCAGCATGGACTCGTTGGGCTGATGGGCCTGTTCCCATGCTGTATCTCTAATTGGTTTATTTTACAGATACATCGTGAAAACCGGCCCTTTGGTCCACCAAGTCTGCACCGATCAGCGATCCCCGCACATTAACAATACCCAACATGCACTAAGGATCATTTTATATTCATACCAAGCCAATTAACCTATAAACATCTACATCTTTGGAGTGTGGGAGGAAACCAAAGATCTCAGAGAAAACCCCGCTGTATCTCTAAGAATAAGACTAAGACCAAATAGTGAAACTGTGTTATAGAGTTCTTGTAGTGTTATACATGATCTTATAGTGTTATACGTGATCTTATAGTGTTATATATGATCTTATAGTGCTATACATGCTTATGGTGTTATACATGATCTTATAGTGTTATACATGATCTTATAGTGTTATATATGACCTTCCAGTGCTATATATGATCTTATAGTGCTATACATGCTTATGGTGTTATGCATGATCTTATAGTGTTATTATCTTATAGTTATATATATATATATAGATCTTATAGAATAAGACTAAGACCAAATAGTGAAACTGTGTTATAGAGTTCTTGTAGTGTTATACTGTACATGATCTTATAGTGTTATACATGATCTTATAGTGTTATATATGACCTTCTAGTGTTATATATGATCTTATAGTGTTATACATGCTTGTGGTGTTATACATGATCTTATAGTGTTATTATGATCTTATAGTGTTATATATATATGATCTTATAGTGTTATGATCTTATAGAGGTTTACAAAATCAAGAGAGAAATAGATCTGGTAAACGCCCAGAGTAGGGGAATTGAGAACCAGTGATTTAAGGTGAGGGGGAAAGATTTAATGGGATCCTGAGGGGTAACTGTTTTACACAAAGGGTGGTCGGTGTATAGAATAAGATGCCAGAGGAGATAGATGGGGCAGGTACTATCACAACGCTTAAGAAACATTTTGACAGGTACATGGATAGGGTAGGTTTAGAGAGATATGGGCCAAAGACAGGCAGTGGGACTAGTATAAATGGGGCATGTTGTTTGGCATGGGCTATTAGGGCTTAAGGGCCTGTTTCCGCTGTATGACTATATGACTCACAGTCTCACTCTCTCTCTCTCTCTCCCACTATATAGGTATATGTGTGTGTTGTGACATGCATATTGAGTACATGATGTAATGAAGTAATGTGTTCTAAAAATCGGGATCGCATACAGAATGAGGAGCTTGCAGAAGCCATTTTTTAGTTTGAACTATTAAAAGAGAACTACGAAACAAAGTGCAGTCATTGGAACACCATAAAAACACCACCTGGAAATCTGGAACACCATAAGTGAAGAAACAAGGAACTGCAGATGCTAGTTTACAAAAAGACACAAAGTACTGCAGTAACTAAACGGGTCAGGCAGTGTCACTGGAGATCATGGATAGGTGATGTTTCCGGTCCGGACCCTTAGAGAGTGATACAGTGTGGAAACAGACCCTTCAGCCAAACTTGCCCACTCCGACCAACATGTCCCATCTACACTAGTCCCACCTGCCTGTTTGGCCCATATCCCTTGAAACCTGGCATATCCATGTAGCCTTATTGTCTAGACTTGCTGCCTGACCAGCACTTAGTGTCTTTAAGAGGAGTTGAATAAGCATTCTATAAGGAAATTTAGATTCCAATTCTAAGTTAAAGTGGTCAAAGCCAAACAAACAAAACATACAGGATGCAGGCGAAAATGCTTTACAACTGAAGTGATTTTCCAATTGCCTAAGATGAATGCAATAAAAAAAACATTGGCTCATACAAACAACATATAAACAGCATCCATTTCACATCACGCTCTTCATTTTAAACATCTTCCAAGAGGAGTTTCATTTTACAAATTTGCACAGTGAAGACCTGTTTCGTGATAATAAGTTCTCATTTATGCCAACACACAGCTGTAATACACAATTAATTATATTTTTATCATCATGAACCAACAATAAAAACACACACAACTTTTTTCCTATCGTGGCTTTTACTAAGTTTCATTATGCACTGACTGAGTCGGCCAGCTTATGTATGCACTGTCAGTGGTACCACCTTTCACATGTATTGTTGTATGCACTGACTCATGTATTAAATCTCAGTGAACT
Source organism: Amblyraja radiata (assembly GCF_010909765.2). Lineage (NCBI taxonomy): Eukaryota > Metazoa > Chordata > Chondrichthyes > Rajiformes > Rajidae > Amblyraja > Amblyraja radiata. Next base: position 25,716,083 of record NC_045964.1, on the reverse strand, counting down.
CTCATAGGCACCCACTTTTGTAATGAGGGTGTGTGTAATCTCAGTAGCAACATCTTGTAAACTGAGAGGGTGTATTCTGTCGAAAGTACCATTTTTTGTGTTGTGATCATTTGCGTTGCTGGAGGTACCATCTGTTTCACAGTCATATCGTCGTATAGTGTGGAAGCAGGCCCTTTGGCCCAACTTCCCCACACCAACCAACATACCCCATCTACATGAGTCTCATCTGCTTGCATTTGGCCCAAATTCTTCTAACCCTATTTTATCCATGTACCTGTCTAAATGTCTTTTAAACATCATGATAGTACCAGCCTCAACTACCTCCACTGGCAGCTCATTCCATTTACCCACCACTGTGTAAAAAACTTGCCCTTCTGGTTCCTATTAAATCTTTCCCTCCTCACCTTAAACCTATGTGCTCTGGTTCTTGATTCCCCTACTCTGGGTAAAAGACTCTATGCATTCACCCCATCTATTCCTCTCATCTTGGACACCTCTATAAGATCACCCATCCCCCAGCACTCCAAGGAATAAAGTCCTAGCCTGCCCAACCTCTCCCTATAGCTCAGGCCCTCGAGTGCTGGAAATCCTCATAAATCTTGTCTGCACCCTTTCCAGCTTAACATCTTCCCTCTAACAGGGTGACCGAATACTGAACACGATATTCCAAATATGGGTCACCAGTATCTTTCACAATGGTAACAAAACTTTCCAACTTCTCTACTAACAGGGTGACCACATCTGAACACTTTACTCCAAAATGTGGCCTCATAAACGTCTTGTACAATTGTAACATGACCTCTCAACTTCTAAAGTCATAGAAGCTTTCACACTATGAGTGTATGGACCACCAGTGACACTCTCGTTCACACAGAGAGGGAGTGCATTGCATGGACCATTTTCATGCCGTGTAAAACAATAATCTTTGGTTATGAGAGGTGTGCACTCTCGGTATATCTTCGTACTGAGTGCATGCGTACTGTCAGAGCTACTGTCTTTCAGCTTGTGACATTAAATTAAGATCTTGTTCATCTCTCAAAATAATCTGCATTACCCCATAACACTAATTGAAATTAGTGCCCGTTAGTTTTCCCGTAGGCCAGATGTGCAGATGAATTTCTCAACTGCATTGCTAAAATCTGACAGATCATCCAGATGTTGGGGTTTATACAGTTTGACATGAGCAAATTGGTCACCATATTTCATACTTCACAACATTACAAAACTATTTAAGTTTTATTCGTAGCACTATTTGATGTCCCAGTGTAATCAGGCCTTTCACTTGATTTCAGACGCAACTCTCAAACTATGAGTAAACTATGGCATTTAAGAGAATTTGCAGAGAATGGTGGGATATGGACATAGATTATGTGCAGGCAGATAAGGGTTGGTCGTGGTATTATGTTCAGCAAATACATTGTGGGCCAAAGGGCCTGTTCCTGTGCTGCACTGGTCTGTTCTATGTTCTGTGTTAAATATCACTTTTGTTCAGATTCGTAGAATGATGCAGTTGAGTGGAGATACTATAGTTAACCTTGCCCATGCTGACTGTTCAACAGAGTTTTCCAATTTGTCTCACTCCCAAATCTGTCCCCACAGCCCTATAAAATATTTGTCTGTGAGTACTTATCCAATTTATCTTTGAAAGTAACCGTAATGTTCCATTATGTTCTTAGCCAGTACATTTTTGCACATAGTAAATGCTGTGAATTTCTCTTTCTTTGTCATTCTGGCATATTTTCCCCAAAACTCAGGACCTCTGGCTTTTGCCCATTTTGCTACTGGAGATAGTTTCCTCATCTTTACAGACTCGTCTATAAATCATAATGGTCCAGAAAGTGCACCCTGCTGTGGTATAGCGCTGACCCTGGTCTTACTTTGTGTGAAGTGTCCCGCCTCAGATGTTCAACCACCGGCGAGATGTGAGGTAGTGTTTGGGGGAGAGTGGGACTTATGTGAGGAAACTGGCACAAGTGTTTTCATTCTGCCCACTACCACCACCACCACCTGAACTCTTGTCATCACACTTTTAAAAGCATTCCACTTTCCGGATGTCCCTCAGCCTGCAAACAATGTATTCCAATCATTCTTAGAAAGGTTCCTGTCTATTACCACCAGTGCCCAATTCACAATTTTAACATGGGCCTGCTAGCCTTGATCCATAACTATTTTAAAACAGACACGACAGTCACTTGCCCTTCCCAATTTCCAAATAAATTTTCTGTGTCCTCCTTAGTTTGCATTGCCTTAAATCTGCCTTATCAAAACCTAATGTCATTAATATATCTCAGTGGTAACCAGTTTATTACTTATTATCTCTAACCTCAATAATAAATGCTTTATTTATTATTTCCTGCTGCGTGGGAAGAAGATAAATTGAACTGAATTAAATCATGAAAACATTTGTACTAATTTCCTAACTATAGTGTAAGTTGGTAACATTGTTGTCTCATGAAGCAGGCCGCCTCCTGAGAAGGCGGACAGGAGAGAGGGTCAAGAACTCAATCATTTTTTTTTACATACTCTGCATGACTGAGTTTTCAGTCACACAGGGACAAAGATAATGTGCAAGGGTATTGTGACCCAGTAATTTATTGCACCAGCTATGACCCTACCGAGAGCTAACAAGGTTGTTAATAAACAGTTTCTGCCAAACTCACTGGTCCTAACCAGAACGCCTTTCCAAATCCAACATTCCAATAATGCAGTTTACAAGCTATTTATGTAAATTAATTATCCATTCGGAGCTCCGCCAACTGACAAGTTTTACAAGTAACTACGGGATATTCTCGCCCATTAAAAATAGTAACTGGAAGTGTCGACATTCCAGACATGGTTAGATACTGGATGGGTAAGATGTAGTAATTCCAATTATAAAGCCATGACTATACCTTCACTGCATCTGCAGGGACGCTACTTATGGATCTGTAGATCAGCTGAATTGTAACTCCTTCTACAACCTGTATGTAAAATAATACAAGGTAAAATTTAGTAGATCGTAGTGAAATAGCTATCTCATTATTTCTCGTATTTTCTTTTGGCATAGAAGGAATTTACTTGGCCCATTATATATGTGCCAGCCAAAGTCCTGTTCGCCCTCTTATTTCTTTGCAATATATTCTCTCTCATAGGGGCATCACCTCCTTCCTGATTTTCTGAACATTCAAGTAATCTAGGGGTAATATACAGCAGCAAATTAATTTCATAAGTTATAGGAGCAGAATCAGACCATTTGGCCCATCAAGTCTACTCTGCCATTCAATCATGGCTGATCTATCTTTCCCTCTCAACCCCATTTTCTTGCCTTCTCCCCATAATCCCTGACACTTATACTACTCAAGAACCTGTCAATTTCTGCCTTAAGCGGCTTTTTCACGGGGAGACTTGACGCAAGAGTTAACCAGAGTTCAACATCGTGGGAACCTCGTGCGATAACAGTACGGCATTCGTGGACCACCGTGGACCACCGTAGCGCTAACGGCAGGTAATCGTGTAACTTGGTGACTCGGGAGAAAATTCAAGCAAGTTTGAATTTCTCCAAGAGTGACTTGTACACTTGTGGTTGAGCATTGCAACATTATATGAACGTAGTGGCCAGTGCGATATCCGTGCGATATCTGTAATAACTCTTGCGGTTACCGTGGGAACTCCTGCGAACGGTGAACCCGGAAGCTGGACAGAGGGGACAGAAGGTGAGTAAAAATTGTCTTCTGTGGGATTGAATTTAAAAAATAAAGATTTGCATCCGCATATGGACATCAACTTATTCATGAGTTATGTTAATGAGATTCCAGAAAATAACTATAATCTTTAAAAGGGACTTTAAAAGGGACTTTACTGAAAGGTCCCGCATATTTATGGTCCGTGAGGAATTTTTCATATGTACTTCTTTGAGAGATACAGGTCGGAGTCCTCGCCGACTAGCGATCGATGCCTTTCCGAAGCAGGGTCCGGAACGCTACCAATCAATGTTCTCCAGAGACCCGTGTAAGGAGTGAACTGCACATGCTGGTTTAAACCGAAGACAGACACAAAAAGCTGGAGTAACTCAGCGAGTCAAGCAGCATCTCTGGAGAAAAATAGCTGATGTTTCCGGACGAGACACATCTTCAGACTCAATTCCGATTAGGATGTCTGAAGAAGGGTTCCGATTCGAATCGCCACCTATTCTTTTTCTCCAGAGATGCTGCCTGACCCGCTGACTTACTCCAGCTTTTTATGTTTTTCTTCCCAGATCTGACTACCTGCTGAGTTACACCAACATTTTGTGTCCTTTTGTGCGTATTAACCAGCATCTGCAGTTCCTTTAGACATTACCTAACTTCAGATTTTAGAGATATAGCGCGGAAACAGGCCCTTCGGCCCACCGAGTCCGCGCCGACCACCTATTCTTATCCGGCTTCAGAACGGTTCTTCCTTCCATTCGTTTGGGCACTGACCCGATCCTACCAACCTACCTCAATGCGGACATTGGACTTTTTCCCCCTGGAACTGTCCTGAAAACATATATTCTGAACTCTGGTATTTTCCTCTTCGCTCTACCTGGTGTTCTTGTGCATGTGTCGGAAGGAACAGCAGATGCCGGTTTAAAGAGAATGCTGGAGTAACTCGACTGGTTCAAAATGCTGGAGTAACTCAACGGGACATGCAGCATCTCTAAAGAGAAGGAACGGGTGACGTTTCGGGTCGAGGCCCTTCTTCAGACTGTACGTGGCTTGGTTATATTCATGTATAGCATTATCTGATATGATTGTATAGCACGCAAACAAAAGTTTATTCCCTGCATAGAATCATACAGCGTAGAAACAGGCCCTTCGACCCAACTTGCCCACACCGACTTATATGTCCCATCTACACTAGTCCCACTTGCCCGCGTTTGGCCCATAACCATCTAAACCTATCCTATCCATGCTTCAGTCTAATGCGTCTTAAACATTGCGACAGTACCTGCCTCAACTACCTTAACGGATAGCTCATTCCATACACCCACCACCCTTTGCGTAAAATAGTTACCCCTTAGGCTCTCATTAAATCATTCCCCCCGAACCTAAACCTGTATCTGCTGGTTCTCGATATGAGACAATAATAACAAACCAAAGCGAGTTAGGACATCAACGGGGAGATCCTGGATAAACCCAAGGTAGCCACAAAATGGAGGAACTCAGCTCAACAGGCAGCATCTCTGGGGAGAAGGAATGGGTGACATTTCAGGTCGAGACCCTTCTGATATGCTGCCTGTCCCGCTGAGCTACATGTTGTGTCTATCTTCGTTTTAATCCAGCACCTGCAGTTCCTTCCTGGCCGAACCCGATTGAAAGATGAGAGGCCGGGCGATAGAGCACTGGGTGTGACAAGGATCAGGCTTCAGTAAGCAAAGTAAAGAGAGGTGGCAACGTTATGGAAATGATGCGGGTAATCCGAGTGATGGCGAGACGGTATCCTCTAATGTGTCGGAAAGAACTGTAGATGTTGGTTTGCGCCGATGATAGACACAGTAATACTGGAGACAGACATAAAATACTGGACGGGCAGCATCTGGATAAAAGGAATGGGTGACGTTTCGGGACGAGACTCTGAAGAAGGGTCTCGAACCGAAACGTCACACATTCCTTCTCTCCAGATATGCTGCCCGTCCCGCTGTGCTACTCCAGCATTTCGTGTCTATCTTCCGTATGCTCTGTGATGGTCATCTCGGAGTCAAGTGGCAACTCTGGTCTGTAGACACGAGGAACTGCAGATGCAGGAATCACGAGCAAAACACAGAGCGTTGGACGAGCCTGACCCTTTGAGTTTCTCCATCACTTTGTGTTGAAGTCAGGTCTGGACATTGCTTGGCTCAGTCTCAGGCGCCGGCTAACTAGGAAGGTCGAGTCAAAGTCCAGCACTAACACTCAAGAAATAACGTTTGCGGCCTGATGTTCCCAATATTTAATTGAAATCATTAATAAAGTAAATAAATAGATACCGGTCTAATCAGTATCTACGGGATTGGACAGGCTAGATGCAGGAAGAATGATCCCGATGTTGGGGGAGTCCAGAACCAGGGTCCCAGTTTTACAGTCTACCGTGAGAACTCTTTAACTCAGTAAGTAAGTAAGTAGCCTTTATTGTCATATCAGCGCACAGGCAGCAGTTGATTGTTGCTCTATTCAGTTTCCCAGGGGGTCGGGACGGGACTGGAGTTGGGAGGGAAAGGTGGGGGAGTCGAGGGAGAGGAGGGGGAGACAGATGGGGGTGTCTTCATTTACTGGCGGCGGGTGTCTGTCACTGAAACAGGCAGGTGAGATTTCACATCCACCTTGTGTGTGCCTCTCTCTCTCTCTCCCTCCCTCCCTCTTACACAGGCTGAGAGACTCTGCCTCTGTGAGTGTACGTCTCTTTCTCCCCCTCTCCCACACACAGTAAGACCGAGGTACTGTGCTCAGTCCATCTGTGTCTCCCACATACACAGTAAACATGTCTCCAAATGAGCCAATTCAACCAAGGGAGGATATTTATAGTGTGTGAAAAAAAAGTGACATAATTTGTGCCACGTGATGATTTAACAACACTTCACAATGTTCATTCAAGATTTAACGGGAAAGCTCGGGAGACGGACAAGTCACTCGCACAAATAACAGAAATGCCGAGTACCGTGGGAACTCTTTATCTACCCACCCGTTATATCGTGTGATATCGTGCTAGACCACGACCACTTCACTCTGGTTACATCTTGCGTCAAGTCGCCCCGTGAAAAAGCCGCATTAAAAACATCCATTAACTTGGTCTCCACAGCCGTCATTGAATTCCACAGATTCACTACCCTACCAACTACTTAATCTACCAACCAGCACATCTTTGGAGTGTGGAAGAAACTAGAGAATGTCTAAGTTTGAAGACAGGTCTTGACTTGAAACGTGTATAGTCTTGAATAATGAGAGGTCTAGATAGAGTGGAGTTGGAAAGATTGTTTCCAGTAATGGGAGAGTCTAGAACTATCTGGCACAGCCTCAGAATAAAAGGACGTATCTTTAGAATGGAGACAAGGAGGAATTTCATTAGCCAGAGGGAGTGAATCTGTGGAATTCATTGCCATAGACAGCTGTGGAGGCCACCTCATTGGGTATTTTAAAGCGGAGATTGATAGGTTCTTGATTAGTAAGGGCATCAAAGATTATGGGGGAAAAGGCAGAAGAATGGGGTTGAGATGGAAAAATCAATCAGCCATGATTGAATGGTGGAGTAGACTCAATGGGCCGAATAGCCTAATTCTGCTCATTTAGTCTTACGGTCTCTCAGTTTCTCGCCACACATACTACTTGACTTGCTGAGTTCCTCCAGCACTTTCATTTTTGCTCAGCAAACGCAAGCCCCTGAGGAAACCAACAAAGTGACAGGAAGAAGGAGTAGACTCCGTACAAAAACCACCACAGGTCTGGATAGAACCCAGGTTGCAGGAGCTGAGGCATTCATACAAAGAGTTGCATTGTTGTGCTGCCCTATCATATATTTCTCAAATCTTAACCACTTTAGATCCAGTAGTACAACTCATTAACCATATTTTTTTGTGCCAATATGATAAATTCCCCTGGCTTCGGTAATTTAGGTTGCAATATTTTCTGTTCAACCTATGGCTGGTGTAATAACTTTAGACATTAGAGATACAGCATGGAAGCAGGGCAATTGGCCCACCAAGTCCACGCCGACTAGCGATCACCCTGTATCACCCACTAACACTATCCTACACACTAGGAACAATTCACAATTTTTAACCAAAGCAAATTAATCTACAAACATGTATGTCTTTGGAAACCAGAGCACCTGGAGAAAATCCACGTGGTCACAGGGAGAATGTACAAACTGCATACAGACAGCACCTGTAGTCAAGATCTCTGGCGCTGGGAGGCAGCAAGTCTACTGCTGCACCACTGTTTCACCCTCTAATGGATATGGCCAAACAGTAACAAAATGCACTGTTTCACATTGAGCAGATTTCTGCCGACGATTTCGATCAGTCATCAAAACTAAAGTCGGTCTAAGAATCCCACGTGTAAAATGCCAATTCTACACTCTGATCCAACAACAGGGTGGCCTGGTGGCGCAGCGGTAGAGTTGCTGCCTTACAGTGCCGGACACCCGGGTTCGATCCGGATTACTTGTCTGTATGGAGTTTGTACGTTCTCCCCGTGGGTTTTCTCCGAGATCTTCAATTTCCTCCCACACTCCAAAGACGTACAGGTATGAAGGTAAAGTGGCTTGGTATAAATGTAAATTGTCCCTAGTGTTAATGTGTGGGGATCACTGGGACTCGGTGAGCTGAAGGGCCTGCTTCCATGCTGTATGTCTGAACGAAACTAAACAGGCTGGGCATTACATCTGGGCGTTGATCTCTGCAAACCAGTGCCAGTTCAAAGCCGACAAAGGTTCTGAGGGTCTGTGTATTTCAGTGATCAAGGTGAACCAATGACATTGAAAGCAAAAATATGTTTTTAAAATGACCGTACTTTACTTTAGATGTAATTTGTTCAGTGTTTATGACTTTGCTATGTTTGCTTTTTGAAACTTGGAATTATATTTGAAATTTCTTAATTGCTGATTTCAATGTTAATAATACTTAAATATCAGAGCCATGTAATAAAATTACTGATAATGTTTACAGCTGACAGCAAAGACCATGTCACAGTGACAAGATGCCAACATTCTTGGACTCAATTTTCCCATTAATTGGCTTCCCACTTAGTGACAGCAACCTTCTCGGTAATTTTGTGTTGCCCCTGAACTCCACCGTGATAAGAGCCGAATAAACAGAAGCTGCACTTAGTTAAGAAAGAGTCGTGCATACGTTTGCGTGTCCTGATTAGCTCACGTTCCAGTCAAGCTGACAATGACTAAAGAAACTCGTGACTGGGGTTGCCCGGGCCTTGCTGAACAAGAGAATATAGTTCAAATTTAACTCGCAGGAAACCTGCAGTCTCCACCAGTGTGATAAACACAATGCCTCTGACATTTGAGTCAGTGGGAGATTATATAAGTCTTTCTGACTGGTTAGTGCTATAAGTGTCTTCCAGCGACAAAAAGAACACTGCTCAAATTGTGATAATATAATTAATTCACCCTTATCCCAACTCTCCAGAAACATCAGTGGGCTTGCATTGCATTCCTACAAATGTTGATGATGATTGACATTCAATATCTGAAACTAATTCTATTTAAAACTCCTCTCTTGCAAAAGGAACAAGAACTACAAGGCAATCAGCTTTCTCAGCCTCTTCATTCACTAAGACCATAAGTGGCTGTTATTTTACAATGTGTTTGCAGGATCTGGGCATCACTGATAAATCCTTTTATTGACCACCTTTTATTGGCAGTCTCTCTCACCACCTATTTTAGAGGACACTTCACATCACTGTGCCCAGTCATAATCATATAGCATGGAAATAGGCCCAATGTGTCCATGCCACCCTAGATGCCCCATCTACATTAGTCTCACCTGCCGGCGTTGGGCCCATATCCTTCTAAACCTTTTCTATCCATGCACAGTACCTATCCAATTGTCTTTTAAAACTTGTGATAGTACCTGCCTCAACTACTTCCTCTGAAATCTTGTTGCATATACCACCCTATGTGTGAAAATGTTGCCTCTCAGGTTCCTATTAAATCTTTACCCCTCATCTTAAACACATGTCCACTTGTTCTTGATTGCTGTACTCTGCGTGGAAGACCATCTATTGTCTATTGTCTATTGACCATGGTTTTACCCTATCTAGTCCCCTCATGATCTTATACACCTCTATAAGGTTACCCCTCATTCACCTGTGCTCCAAGATCATCCCTCATTTTCCTGCACTCCCAGATCACCCTTCAACCTCCTGCGCTCCAGTTGCAAATATTGCAGGGTGGATAATAATGGCAAGTTTGAGGAAGATTGCTTTACAAAAAACAGCAATTTAATGCTCACCATTATTAAAAGTAGATGTTTTATTCCAATGTAATTAAATTCCTCAGCTGCGGCAAAGGGATTTGGATTTGTATCTTCATATCCAACTTAATCCTTCCACTGTAATGTCACATACAGCTAGCCTACCTCCACATCTCCATACTGCCTTATATTACTTAACACAAATCAAGCCTTTTCAGACAAAATCCCATAATTGACATTAAAAGAGATTTAAAAAAAGAGATCTCCATTTTTTACTATCATCTACACATGGAATATTAATAAACTAGAAAGACCAATTCAGAAGCTGACCACATACCACCCCAACCCCATCCCACTACCAATCCTTTTACATGATTCACAAATAACTTCCAATCTTTTCCCATTACTAGCGTGTGAATGGCTGGACATTGCGTTATCTTTAGAAGAAAAAACTAGATTGAGTAGATCATTTAAAAACTATTTATTAATCAAACACTGAATCACCACTTTAGAAACGATTCCTGTATCTTGGTCCATGCTTAATGCAAAATCATTCCCCTTGGGCTGCCGACACATTGCGGACATCCTCTCAATGACTTCATCCAGCCTACACATGGTCAGCGGAGGATCATGCAATCTGGTTGGTTTCTCTACAAGGAAATGCAATAATCAGCTGGTTAGCCGGTGCTGTTCCTTGGTAACGTCATGTTCCAAATTCCCATGACTCTCCTGCTTGTTGGCCAGTGCATTCATGGAGTATATACAGCTGGAGAACAAGATCAACATTTTGTTCAGCTTACTACATTGTTTAGTCTTTAATGCCTTCATATCTACTGAGGAAGATTAATCTACTGGTAAAGAATGAAAAAGATATTTACATTAATAAACTGTTTCATCAATCAAGCTGACCTTGTGTCACCAGCAAACTGTATAATAGGTTGCTGGATTTCACAAGCCCCGAGATAACGCTAAAAAAGGCACAAAGTGCTGGAGTAACTCAATGGGTCAGGCAGCATCCCTAGAGAACCTGGATAGGTGACATTTCAAATTGGGACCCGAGACAACACTAGAATTTTTTTCCGCTATAAACAGTAACAATAAACCATCCTTAAGAGTATTCTCGCCTATCCAATCTTTCCCCATAGCCATATTTTCCTGGTTTTGCAAATATCTTACTAAATCTCTTCTGACCCTCCTCAGTGAAATGGCTTCTTGTCTGTAATGTTGCCAGAACTGCATACATGACAAAAGCTGTGTCTGAACTAATGTTGTACACAACTAGGGCGTCAGGGTGACGCAGGGGTAAAGTTGTTGCCTTACAGCACCAAAAACCCGAGTTTGATCCTGACAGCAGATGCAGTCTGTACGGAGCGTGTAAGTTCTTCCTGTGACTGCGTGGGTTTTCTCCATCTGCTCAGTTTCCTCCCACACTCCAAAGATGTACAGGATGGTAGATTAATTGGGTTTGGTAAATTGTAAAAAATTGGCCCTAGTGTGTGTGAAGGTTAGTGTACGGGGTGATCGCAGGTCGGGACGGACTCAGTGGGCCAAAGGGCCAGTTTCTGTGTTGTATCTCTGAAGTCCAAAGTAATTCTAACTCCACGATTGTGACAAACTCCATGATTGTGACAAAAGAATCACACAAATCAAAACAAGAGGTTTTGGATTTTTCTCCATACATTCATTCCTACAAATCCAGCCCTCACTGACCTACTCCCGGGAAGAACATCAGGTCTGTTAATGAGGGCTAATAACTAGTAAATAAGGATGTGGATTTTGCTTGTGTGGTCATGGGGAACCACAGACAAAGTCTAAAAGTAGAGACATAGAATGCAGCAGTGACGAAATTAATTATGTTATAACATGCACCCATTGTTGTAACAGACAATTGGATCTACAGTCAACTAAGTTAGACTTATGGATAATTATTTTATACTGTAATCAAGACCTAGTTTGTTACCTAATTCCATAACCTCCATTCTGTAATCAAGACCTAGTCTTCTTGTTAATCAAGTTTCCGTGTAGTCTTGTCAGTTGAGAATGTAAAAGTTGTACCAATGTCATGCTCAGGAGATCAGCTTTGACTGGTCTCCTGGTGTGCACCACTTTTAATAAATTGCTTGTTACTTCGAACACCAACTCTGCGTGACTTTCCATTTGCTCCTACAAGGTCAAAGAATTAGTTCTGGGAGACCAACTCCACCACTGCTCCACTGGACAGTATCTCCATTGATTCTGGATTGAGCCAAGCCAAAGAAGCTCTGCCACACCAGGTTAGGTCATTGTCTGGCCCATCAATGTGGCAAGGGTCTGTCTGAACAGATGCAGTGATCCTTTGCTTTTGTCACATCAAGTGTCAAACTGTGCTCTTCCCAGCTCCACCAGTTAAACTCAGCTAAGATTCAATCTCGCACGCAAGACAGCATAGATACACTTGGAGATACCTGAAGGATACCATCACTATGATTTGTGCTTGGGGAAATCTTTCATGCAAGAGCATCAAAGTGCCTCCCAGTAAAGCAATCCTATTCCATTTAGCACAGCCTCCCTTAGATAAAAATCATTCTCTATGACTATTAAAGGCACCTTACTCTCATCCAGCTGTATCAACCCTTTCTGCTATACAGTCAAATCAAACCATATATGGGTACAGTCAAGCAATGCACAACAGGCAGTGCAAAGAGAAAATTTACCACAATGCAGAATATAGTGTTACAGTGTCATAGCACCAGAGAAAGTGTAGATATAAACAATGTTTAAGGGCCGCAATGACGTTGGCTGGGAGACTGCCCTGCACATCTCCTTTAAACATTTCCCCCCCTCACCATAAAGCTATGCCCTGGATCATAATCTGGATCTTACTGTCTGTAGGACAGCAGATCAAATGAGGCTTTCAAAAGGAAATTTGGATAAGCACTCAGGTAAGAGTAATATTTCAGGTCCATTAGGAAAGAGCATGATATGGGACCGATGAAATTGCTCTATGTAATCCGGTACAGACTCAATGAGCTGATGTCCTCGTTTGGTGCACAACAACTTGATTCTATGGACTGAAAAAGTGGCACCAAATGATTGGCAAAAGATGCAGTGAAGTCAGCTTAAAGGCCAGGTACACAAGTCAAAAATAACTGCTAGCTCCCATTCTTGTGACGGTCTGCTGTTGCATTGTTTCTTCCAACTAGTATTTTTATTTCCATCAGTCTTAACCTAAACTTATGCCACAATCGAAATGTCACTTCATTCATCTTGTTGACCATTGTTGTGACATCTTTAAAATACTCCAGTGAGGGAGTTATGGCAAGACCGGGTTTAGATTGTTATGTTATGTTGTCAAGTATCTTACAGGCATTTTACACTGAAGCTGCGGTCCCACAGGCAATATTTTTGGCGACTGCTGCCGACTGTTACAGTCGTAGCAGGTCACAGAAAAAGCGGCGACTGGACCTCCCCTACAACAATGTCTACGACAAGCTACGAGAACCTACCACCTCGTCGACGTCAAGCTACGGCAAGCTACCGACAACCGTCAACCCATTAGGACGTCCACCTATGACCACACCTACGACAACCGAGGACCACACAAGCGACAATCTACGGCAACCAAAGTCAACCTACATCCACCTGCGGCAAGCTACGACAAGCAACAACCCTGTCGGCAACAACTGAAGACAATTCCGTTGCCGGTACCTGTCAAAAATAAGCACAATGCAGAATGTTGACGTAGGTTGACGTAGGTAGTCGCCAATGGAATTCACCGAAGTCATCACCCGGCGACAACCAATGCCACCTGGCGACAACCTATGACAGCACCTACGACATAAGAAGACAAGCTGCGTCAAACCCACAGTTGCCAAAAAGATTTGAACATTTCAAAGTCCAGCGGCGACCAGAAAAACGTTACGACTCTTTAGGCGAGACGAGGAGACTACTCACGACCATACAGGCGTCACACCACGACCATGTGGCGACAGCCGAGTCGCCTGTAGTCGCCGAAAAAATTGCCTGTGGGACAGGGGCTTTAATTTATTCCAGAGACTTCATTAAAGAATTAGCAATAAGGTAAACCCCTTCCAAGCCATGAGCAAGCACTGTTTCTCTGCCGACACAGAAGAGCTGCAGCTAAAATTACAGACATTTTGCAGCTCTGCTGTGTGGATCATCCTCCACTAGGCCCGTAATTCCATCTGTACTTCTGAAATAGCCTCTGCTAAACACGGTGCACAAAACTCTGCAGTCATAGATCACTGATCATCACGCTCGCCGTTTAAAGAGCAAACTGTGTGAAACTGAAGCTGTTTATTAGTTGCCTCTCTTTCAGGAAATCCCAAAGTCCACTTTGGATTCAGAGGCTGAACATGCGGAATTTACCACCACACTCAGGCCCAGATTCACTCTTGAGTACAGAAGATTACTTGCAGTCGTGTCTGGTAATGTTTATCAGGAACACCTCAGGTCAAGTGGGAAGAGGACGGGCATTCCAGTGGATACGAAGAGATAAAATATAAATTTAGTATCTACTCAACAATTCAGAATGGCGCTTCAGAACAACATGCATTGAATCCACTCCTCCTCCGGGGCTCCTCCGGATGACATTTAGACCTTTTTTTTTCTAACTTCTGGCTCAACCGTCTCAACCTTTCCTATCCCCCTTACCTACTCTAACCTCACCCCCTCTAAACGTACAGCCCTCCGCTGCAGCAGTCCTGAGGAAGCGTCGCCTATTCCTTCTATCCAGAGATGCTGCCTGTCCCGTTAAGTTACTACAGCATTTTGCATCTATCTTCAGTGTAAACCAACATATGCAATTTCTTCCTGCAATGCCAACTTTTACATTCATCTCTCATGAAATCTTGCATTAGTACTTACAGTCTTGCAGCTCCCAGCGTGCTGCTGATCTCACTGCTGTTGCCATCCCTGGGGGCAATAGTTGCAAGTGTTGCCAAGACCACAGATGGCATCGGTACCCGTACGGGGCGCCAAAGCACGAGAAGCTGAAGCCAAGAAGTCGAAGCCAAGATGCCGAACGGACATCACGTCGAAAAGCCGAGATGCCGAATGGACACGACGCAGAAAGGGCACGAAGCTGAACTGACATGACGCCAATAGGAAATTACGTAGAACGGACATGAAGTTGAAAATTTATGATGCCAAACTGACATGAACACAAAATGATAAATGAGTATGGAACACTTTAAAAAATCTATATTTGTTGCAAGAATTGTTGTACCATGTTACATTTTAAAATAGTTAAATTGTTGTACCTTGTATGTCTCCGGGTTTGGGATTGGTCCGACACCTTGTCAGTCATCGACAAAGGTCAGCGATTTGTCCAGACCCCCGTACACAAAAGGACACAAAATGGTGGATTAACTCAGCGAATCAGGCAGCATCTCTGGAGACCATAGACAGGTGACCTTTTCGAGTCGGGGCCTTTCATCAGACTGATTGTGTGGAGGTGTGGTGTGGGTGTGGGGGGGTTGTGGGGGGGTTGTGGGGAGGGGGGGGAGTGGAAGAGAGGAGAGGCAGGACAAAGCATGGTAAGTAATAGGTGGATGCAGGCACAGGAGGTTTTGGATAGGCCGGGGATTGGAACACAAAGTGTAAAATGAACAGAGTTGCAAATTTTCAAACCAGAGGGACAATGAGAAAACGTGAGGAACAAGTTGGGTCTTTATTCTTTGGAGCGCAGAAAGTTAAGGGGCGACTTGATAGAGGTCTTTAAAACGATGAGAGGGATAGACAGAGTTGACGTGGCTTTTCCCATTGAGAGTAGGGAAGATTCAAACAAGAGGACATGACTTGAGAATTAAGGGACAGAAGTTCAGGGGTAACATGAGGGGGAACTTCTTTACTCAGAGAGTGGTAGCTGTGTGGAATGAGCTTCCAGTGGAAGTGGTGGAGGCAGGTTCGATTTTATCATTTAAAAATCAATTGGATAGGTATGTGGACGGGAAAGGAATGGAGGGTTATGGTCTGAGTGCAGGTAGATGGGACTAGGGAAAAATAAGTGTTCGGCACGGACTTGAAGGGCCGAGATGGCCTGTTTCTGTGCTGTAATTGTTATATGGTTACATGGTTATATATGGTGACCATTCAGGGCAAAAAAACACTAATGAAACTGAATGTAGCTTGGTGACGTATAATTATGAATAGGTCAATGTTGTAAAATATAAATGCTATTTTTAAGCACCTTTGTAATATACCATATTTGAAAACTTTCATGAAATGTCCAAATTTTGAGTATAAAATAATCCAGTCACAATGTCTGGACAATTTCAGGAACAAATCTTTTAAACGGTCCACCTTTATAGATAAAGCAGATGTAGAAGCAACCAAGAATTTTACACTTAAGTAGTAGAATTTCATAAAGAATGAAAGAGTTTGATATCTACAGAGCAATGTCTGTTGTGAAAACAAGGAACTGCAGATGCTGGTTTACACAAAAGGATATAAAGTGCTGGAGTAACTCAATGGATCAGGCAGCATCTCTGGAAAATATGGATAGGTAACGTTTCAGGCTGGGACCCTTCTTCAGACACACTTCAGAAGAAGGGGCTCCAGCAAAAAAAGGTAACGTCACCCATCCATGTTCTCCAGAGATGCTGCCTGACCCACTGACTTACTCCAGCAATTTCTAAGCAATTGCTTTGTATAGAATATGACCGAGAGTACGCAAATAGAAAATATGTGCTGACACATTAATAGTATAGAGCAGCCTTTAACATTAAAGGCTTTTGTTTTTGAAAAGACCTGGTGAAAGCCATTTCGGAGACAGAGTTTCAAATATCAAAACCGGAGGGATGAGTTTCTTTCAACGCACTCTGTACAGTAGAAGGGTTTGGGATTGGTCCGACACCTTGTCAGTCATCGACAAAGGTCAGCGATTTGTCCAGACCCCCGTGTCTATCACATCATTGCCTCTGTGTCAATCGCAGCAGCTTGGAGTCACTTTCCACCATTTTACAAATGCAAGCTCAAGCTCACCCCACTCTCCCGTCTCCCCCCAGCCAGTGATGTGATAGACGCGGGGGTCAGGACTAATCACTGACCTTTGTCGATGACTGACAAGGTGTCGGACCAATCCCGTCCCCGGAGACGTCATGTCCGTTCGGCACCATTGCTTTTCGACGTCATGTCCATTCGGCAGCTTTTCAACGTCATGTCCGTTCACCGTCTTGTCCATTTGGCATCGTATCCGTTCGGCTTCGTGTCCTTTCGGCGTCGTGTCCATTCGGTATCTTGGCTTTTCGCCGTGATGTATGTTCGGCATCTTGGCTTCGGCTTCTTGGCTTCAGCTTCTTGGCTTTCAGCTTCAACGTCCTGTCCGTACACAAGATTACAGATGGCATCACCCAGGCTCACACCTATGCAGTCAGAGGTCTTTCCCACTGTACCTTAAAATTTCTGGTAAGCTAAAGATACAGAATTCTACACTCTAAGGTTATTTGTTCCCCTCTCTTTCTCTGACGTATACTTTACTGTTACACGCAGTGCTTTTAAGTTCAACATATTTTATTTTGGATCTTCAAAAAATATTTTACCGTAAGTAATTTATATTGTAGCTTCTGAATTCTTTACTGTATTTTTATCTGGTCATCCAAAGTAATAACACTACCCAAGAATCATTTTCTTTGAAACTAGACACTCATTGTTAATTACCACAATTAAATTAACCTAAACATTAACAACATTTCCTTGTAAACACCCACTTCTAACTAATTTATAGTTCGTCATAGCTTTGTAGAAGTCAAAACCATGGAATTATAATCTCTGAGTCAATGTTTAGACTATCAATGCCTTTGTTTTATCTTAGTTTAGTTTGGAGATACAGCGTGGAAACAGGCCATTCGGCCCACCGAGTCTGCGCCGACCAATACTCCTACTTCTACGTACACTACTTCTATCCTACATTTTAGGGACAACACCAGTTTGACTTTCCTTATATCTACTGTGAACAATCTACCAGCAACAATGGAGTGTGATTGAGCCATCCAACTTGCCAAATATGGAAGAAACAAAGAACTACAGTTTACACAAAAGGACACAAAGTGGTGGATTAACTCAGCGAATCAGGCAGCATCTCTGGAGACCATAGACAGATGACCTTTCGAGCCGGGGCCTTTCTTCAGACTGATTGTGTGGAGGTGGGGTGTGGGTGTGGGGGGGTTGTGGGGGTGGGGGGGGGGGGAGTGGAAGAGAGGAGAGGCAGGACAAAGCATGGTAAGTAATAGGTGGATGCAGGCACAGGAGGTTTTGGATAGGCCGGGGATTGGAACACAAAGTGTAAAATGAACAGAGTTGCAAATTTTCAAACCAGAGGGACAATGAGAAAACGTGAGGAACAAGTTGGGTCTTTATTCTTTGGAGCGCAGAAGGTTAAGGGGCGACTTGATAGAGGTCTTTAAAACGATGAGAGGGATAGACAGAGTTGACGTGGCTTTTCCCATTGAGAGTAGGGAAGATTCAAACAAGAGGACATGACTTGAGAATTAAGGGACAGAAGTTCAGGGGTAACATGAGGGGGAACTTCTTTACTCAGAGAGTGGTAGCTGTGTGGAATGAGCTTCCAGTGGAAGTGGTGGAGGCAGGTTCGATTTTATCATTTAAAAATCAATTGGATAGGTATATGGACGGGAAAGGAATGGAGGGTTATGGTCTGAGTGCAGGTAGATGGGACTAGGGAAAAATAAGTGTTCGGCACGGACTTGAAGGGCCGAGATGGCCTGTTTCTGTGCTGTAATTGTTATATGGTTACATGGTTATATATGGTGACCATTCAGGGCAAAAAAACACTAATGAAACTGAATGTAGCTTGGTGACGTATAATTATGAATAGGTCAATGTTGTAAAATATAAATGCTATTTTTAAGCACCTTTGTAATATACCATATTTGAAAACTTTCATGAAATGTCCAAATTTTGAGTATAAAATAATCCAGTCACAATGTCTGGACAATTTCAGGAACAAATCTTTTAAACGGTCCACCTTTATAGATAAAGCAGATGTAGAAGCAACCAAGAGTTTTACACTTAAGTAGTAGAATTTCATAAAGAATGAAAGAGTTTGATATCTACAGAGCAATGTCTGTTGTGAAAACAAGGAACTGCAGATGCTGGTTTACACAAAAGGATATAAAGTGCTGGAGTAACTCAATGGATCAGGCAGCATCTCTGGAAAATATGGATAGGTAACGTTTCAGGCTGGGACCCTTCTTCAGACACACTTCAGAAGAAGGGGCTCCAGCAAAAAAAGGTAACGTCACCCATCCATGTTCTCCAGAGATGCTGCCTGACCCACTGACTTACTCCAGCAATTTCTAAGCAATTGCTTTGTATAGAATATGACCGAGAGTACGCAAACAGAAAATATGTGCTGACACATTAATAGTATAGAGCAGCCTTTAACATTAAAGGCTTTTGTTTTTGAAAAGACCTGGTGAAAGCCATTTCGGAGACAGAGTTTCAAATATCAAAACCGGAGGGATGAGTTTCTTTCAACGCACTCTGTACAGTAGAAGGGTTTGGGATTGGTCCGACACCTTGTCAGTCATCGACAAAGGTCAGCGATTTGTCCAGACCCCCGTGTCTATCACATCATTGCCTCTGTGTCAATCGCAGCAGCTTGGAGTCACTTTCCACCATTTTACAAATGCAAGCTCAAGCTCACCCCACTCTCCCGTCTCCCCCCAGCCAGTGATGTGATAGACGCGGGGGTCAGGACTAATCACTGACCTTTGTCGATGACTGACAAGGTGTCGGACCAATCCCGTCCCCGGAGACGTCATGTCCGTTCGGCACCATTGCTTTTCGACGTCATGTCCATTCGGCAGCTTTTCAACGTCATGTCCGTTCACCGTCTTGTCCATTTGGCATCGTATCCGTTCGGCTTCGTGTCCTTTCGGCGTCGTGTCCATTCGGTATCTTGGCTTTTCGCCGTGATGTATGTTCGGCATCTTGGCTTCGGCTTCTTGGCTTCAGCTTCTTGGCTTTCAGCTTCAACGTCCTGTCCGTACACAAGATTACAGATGGCATCACCCAGGCTCACACCTATGCAGTCAGAGGTCTTTCCCACTGTACCTTAAAATTTCTGGTAAGCTAAAGATACAGAATTCTACACTCTAAGGTTATTTGTTCCCCTCTCTTTCTCTGACGTATACTTTACTGTTACACGCAGTGCTTTTAAGTTCAACATATTTTATTTTGGATCTTCAAAAAATATTTTACCGTAAGTAATTTATATTGTAGCTTCTGAATTCTTTACTGTATTTTTATCTGGTCATCCAAAGTAATAACACTACCCAAGAATCATTTTCTTTGAAACTAGACACTCATTGTTAATTACCACAATTAAATTAACCTAAACATTAACAACATTTCCTTGTAAACACCCACTTCTAACTAATTTATAGTTCGTCATAGCTTTGTAGAAGTCAAAACCATGGAATTATAATCTCTGAGTCAATGTTTAGACTATCAATGCCTTTGTTTTATCTTAGTTTAGTTTGGAGATACAGCATGGAAACAGGCCATTCGGCCCACCGAGTCTGCGCCGACCAATACTCCTACTTCTACGTACACTACTTCTATCCTACATTTTAGGGACAACACCAGTTTGACTTTCCTTATATCTACTGTGAACAATCTACCAGCAACAATGGAGTGTGATTGAGCCATCCAACTTGCCAAATATGGAAGAAACAAAGAACTACAGTTTACACAAAAGGACACAAAGTGGTGGATTAACTCAGCGAATCAGGCAGCATCTCTGGAGACCATAGACAGGTGACCTTTCGAGCCGGGGCCTTTCTTCAGACTGATTGTGTGGAGGTGGGGTGTGGGTGTGGGGGGGTTGTGGGGGTGGGGGGGGGGGGGGGGGAAGAGAGGAGAGGCAGGACAAAGCATGGTAAGTAATAGGTGGATGCAGGCACAGGAGGTTTTGGATAGGCCGGGGATTGGAACACAAAGTGTAAAATGAACAGAGTTGCAAATTTTCAAACCAGAGGGACAATGAGAAAACGTGAGGAACAAGTTGGGTCTTTATTCTTTGGAGCGCAGAAGGTTAAGGGGCGACTTGATAGAGGTCTTTAAAACGATGAGAGGGATAGACAGAGTTGACGTGGCTTTTCCCATTGAGAGTAGGGAAGATTCAAACAAGAGGACATGACTTGAGAATTAAGGGACAGAAGTTCAGGGGTAACATGAGGGGGAACTTCTTTACTCAGAGAGTGGTAGCTGTGTGGAATGAGCTTCCAGTGGAAGTGGTGGAGGCAGGTTCGATTTTATCATTTAAAAATCAATTGGATAGGTATATAGACGGGAAAGGAATGGAGGGTTATGGTCTGAGTGCAGGTAGATGGGACTAGGGAAAAATAAGTGTTCGGCACGGAATTGAAGGGCCGAGATGGCCTGTTTCTGTGCTGTAATTGTTATATGGTTACATGGTTATATATGGTGACCATTCAGGGCAAAAAAACACTAATGAAACTGAATGTAGCTTGGTGACGTATAATTATGAATAGGTCAATGGTGTAAAATATAAATGCTATTTTTAAGCACCTTTGTAATATACCATATTTGAAAACTTTCATGAAATGTCCAAATTTTGAGTATAAAATAATCCAGTCACAATGTCTCGACAATTTCAGGAACAAATCTTTTAAACGGTCCACCTTTATAGATAAAGCAGATGTAGAAGCAACCAAGGGTTTTACACTTAAGTAGTAGAATTTCATAAAGAATGAAAGAGTTTGATATCTACAGAGCAATGTCTGTTGTGAAAACAAGGAACTGCAGATGCTGGTTTACACAAAAGGATATAAAGTGCTGGAGTAACTCAATGGATCAGGCAGCATCTCTGGAAAATATGGATAGGTAACGTTTCAGGCTGGGACCCTTCTTCAGACACACTTCAGAAGAAGGGGCTCCAGCAAAAAAAGGTAACGTCACCCATCCATGTTCTCCAGAGATGCTGCCTGACCCACTGACTTACTCCAGCAATTTCTAAGCAATTGCTTTGTATAGAATATGACCGAGAGTACGCAAACAGAAAATATGTGCTGACACATTAATAGTATAGAGCAGCCTTTAACATTAAAGGCTTTTGTTTTTGAAAAGACCTGGTGAAAGCCATTTCGGAGACAGAGTTTCAAATATCAAAACCGGAGGGATGAGTTTCTTTCAACGCACTCTGTACAGTAGAAGGGTTTGGGATTGGTCCGACACCTTGTCAGTCATCGACAAAGGTCAGCGATTTGTCCAGACCCCCGTGTCTATCACATCATTGCCTCTGTGTCAATCGCAGCAGCTTGGAGTCACTTTCCACCATTTTACAAATGCAAGCTCAAGCTCACCCCACTCTCCCGTCTCCCCCCAGCCAGTGATGTGATAGACGCGGGGGTCAGGACTAATCACTGACCTTTGTCGATGACTGACAAGGTGTCGGACCAATCCCGTCCCCGGAGACGTCATGTCCGTTCGGCACCATTGCTTTTCGACGTCATGTCCATTCGGCAGCTTTTCAACGTCATGTCCGTTCACCGTCTTGTCCATTTGGCATCGTATCCGTTCGGCTTCGTGTCCTTTCGGCATCGTGTCCATTCGATATCTTGGCTTTTCGCCGTGATGTATGTTCGGCATCTTGGCTTCGGCTTCTTGGCTTCAGCTTCTTGGCTTTCAGCTTCAACGTCCTGTCCGTACACAAGATTACAGATGGCATCACCCAGGCTCACACCTATGCAGTCAGAGGCCTTTCCCACTGTACCTTAAAATTTCTGGTAAGTTAAAGATACAGAAATCTACACTCTAAGGTTATTTGTTCCCCTCTCTTTCTCTGACGTATACTTTACTGTTACACGCAGTGCTTTTAAGTACAACATATTTTATTTTGGATCTTCAAAAAATATTTTACCGTAAGTAATTTATATTGTAGCTTCTGAATTCTTTACTGTATTTTTATCTGGTCATCCAAAGTAATAACACTACCCAAGAATCATTTTCTTTGAAACTAGACACTCATTGTTAATTACCACAATTAAATTAACCTAAACATTAACAACATTTCCTTGTAAACACCCACTTCTAACTAATTTATAGTTCGTCATAGCTTTGTAGAAGTCAAAACCATGGAATTATAATCTCTGAGTCAATGTTTAGACTATCAATGCCTTTGTTTTATCTTAGTTTAGTTTGGAGATACAGCGTGGAAACAGGCCATTCGGCCCACCGAGTCTGTGCCGACCAATACTCCTACTTCTACGTACACTACTTCTATCCTACATTTTAGGGACAACACCAGTTTGACTTTCCTTATATCTACTGTGAACAATCTACCAGCAACAATGGAGTGTGATTGAGCCATCCAACTTGCCAAATATGGAAGAAACAAAGAACTACAGTTTACACAAAAGGACACAAAGTGGTGGATTAACTCAGCGAATCAGGCAGCATCTCTGGAGACCATAGACAGGTGACCTTTCGAGCCGGGGCCTTTCTTCAGACTGATTGTGTGGAGGTGTGGTGTGGGTGTGGGGGGGTTGTGGGGGGGAGTGGAAGAGAGGAGAGGCAGGACAAAGCATGGTAAGTAATAGGTGGATGCAGGCACAGGAGGTTTTGGATAGGCCGGGGATTGGAACACAAAGTGTAAAATGAACAGTGTTGCAAATTTTCAAACCAGAGGGACAATGAGAAAACGTGAGGAACAAGTTGGGTCTTTATTCTTTGGAGCGCAGAAGGTTAAGGGGCGACTTGATAGAGGTCTTTAAAACGATGAGAGGGATAGACAGAGTTGACCTGGCTTTTCCCATTGAGAGTAGGGAAGATTCAAACAAGAGGACATGACTTGAGAATTAAGGGACAGAAGTTCAGGGGTAACATGAGGGGGAACTTCTTTACTCAGAGAGTGGTAGCTGTGTGGAATGAGCTTCCAGTGGAAGTGGTGGAGGCAGGTTCGATTTTATCATTTAAAAATCAATTGGATAGGTATATGGACGGGAAAGGAATGGAGGGTTATGGTCTGAGTGCAGGTAGATGGGACTAGGGAAAAATAAGTGTTCGGCACGGACTTGAAGGGCCGAGATGGCCTGTTTCTGTGCTGTAATTGTTATATGGTTACATGGTTATATATGGTAACCATTCAGGGCAAAAAAACACTAATGAAACTGAATGTAGCTTGGTGACGTATAATTATGAATAGGTCAATGGTGTAAAATATAAATGCTATTTTTAAGCACCTTTGTAATATACCATATTTGAAAACTTTCATGAAATGTCCAAATTTTGAGTATAAAATAATCCAGTCACAATGTCTCGACAATTTCAGGAACAAATCTTTTAAACGGTCCACCTTTATAGATAAAGCAGATGTGGAAGCAACCAAGGGTTTTACACTTAAGTAGTAGAATTTCATAACGAATGAAAGAGTTTGATATCTACAGAGCAATGTCTGTTGTGAAAACAAGGAACTGCAGATGCTGGTTTACACAAAAGGATATAAAGTGCTGGAGTAACTCAATGGATCAGGCAGCATCTCTGGAAAATATGGATAGGTAACGTTTCAGGCTGGGACCCTTCTTCAGACACACTTCAGAAGAAGGGGCTCCAGCAAAAAAAGGTAACGTCACCCATCCATGTTCTCCAGAGATGCTGCCTGACCCACTGACTTACTCCAGCAATTTCTAAGCAATTGCTTTGTATAGAATATGACCGAGAGTACGCAAACAGAAAATATGTGCTGACACATTAATAGTATAGAGCAGCCTTTAACATTAAAGGCTTTTGTTTTTGAAAAGACCTGGTGAAAGCCATTTCGGAGACAGAGTTTCAAATATCAAAACCGGAGGGATGAGTTTCTTTCAACGCACTCTGTACAGTAGAAGGGTTTGGGATTGGTCCGACACCTTGTCAGTCATCGACAAAGGTCAGCGATTTGTCCAGACCCCCGTGTCTATCACATCATTGCCTCTGTGTCAATCGCAGCAGCTTGGAGTCACTTTCCACCATTTTACAAATGCAAGCTCAAGCTCACCCCACTCTCCCGTCTCCCCCCAGCCAGTGATGTGATAGACGCGGGGGTCAGGACTAATCACTGACCTTTGTCGATGACTGACAAGGTGTCGGACCAATCCCGTCCCCGGAGACGTCATGTCCGTTCGGCACCATTGCTTTTCGACGTCATGTCCATTCGGCAGCTTTTCAACGTCATGTCCGTTCACCGTCTTGTCCATTTGGCATCGTATCCGTTCGGCTTCGTGTCCTTTCGGCGTCGTGTCCATTCGGTATCTTGGCTTTTCGCCGTGATGTATGTTCGGCATCTTGGCTTCGGCTTCTTGGCTTCAGCTTCTTGGCTTTCAGCTTCAACGTCCTGTCCGTACACAAGATTACAGATGGCATCACCCAGGCTCACACCTATGCAGTCAGAGGTCTTTCCCACTGTACCTTAAAATTTCTGGTAAGCTAAAGATACAGAATTCTACACTCTAAGGTTATTTGTTCCCCTCTCTTTCTCTGACGTATACTTTACTGTTACACGCAGTGCTTTTAAGTTCAACATATTTTATTTTGGATCTTCAAAAAATATTTTACCGTAAGTAATTTATATTGTAGCTTCTGAATTCTTTACTGTATTTTTATCTGGTCATCCAAAGTAATAACACTACCCAAGAATCATTTTCTTTGAAACTAGACACTCATTGTTAATTACCACAATTAAATTAACCTAAACATTAACAACATTTCCTTGTAAACACCCACTTCTAACTAATTTATAGTTCGTCATAGCTTTGTAGAAGTCAAAACCATGGAATTATAATCTCTGAGTCAATGTTTAGACTATCAATGCCTTTGTTTTATCTTAGTTTAGTTTGGAGATACAGCGTGGAAACAGGCCATTCGGCCCACCGAGTCTGCGCCGACCAATACTCCTACTTCTACGTACACTACTTCTATCCTACATTTTAGGGACAACACCAGTTTGACTTTCCTTATATCTACTGTGAACAATCTACCAGCAACAATGGAGTGTGATTGAGCCATCCAACTTGCCAAATATGGAAGAAACAAAGAACTACAGTTTACACAAAAGGACACAAAGTGGTGGATTAACTCAGCGAATCAGGCAGCATCTCTGGAGACCATAGACAGGTGACCTTTCGAGCCGGGGCCTTTCTTCAGACTGATTGTGTGGAGGTGGGGTGTGGGTGTGGGGGGGGTTGTGGGGGTGGGGGGGGGGGGGGTGGAAGAGAGGAGAGGCAGGACAAAGCATGGTAAGTAATAGGTGGATGCAGGCACAGGAGGTTTTGGATAGGCCGGGGATTGGAACACAAAGTGTAAAATGAACAGAGTTGCAAATTTTCAAACCAGAGGGACAATGAGAAAACGTGAGGAACAAGTTGGGTCTTTATTCTTTGGAGCGCAGAAGGTTAAGGGGCGACTTGATAGAGGTCTTTAAAACGATGAGAGGGATAGACAGAGTTGACGTGGCTTTTCCCATTGAGAGTAGGGAAGATTCAAACAAGAGGACATGACTTGAGAATTAAGGGACAGAAGTTCAGGGGTAACATGAGGGGGAACTTCTTTACTCAGAGAGTGGTAGCTGTGTGGAATGAGCTTCCAGTGGAAGTGGTGGAGGCAGGTTCGATTTTATCATTTAAAAATCAATTGGATAGGTATATGGACGGGAAAGGAATGGAGGGTTATGGTCTGAGTGCAGGTAGATGGGACTAGGGAAAAATAAGTGTTCGGCACGGACTTGAAGGGCCGAGATGGCCTGTTTCTGTGCTGTAATTGTTATATGGTTACATGGTTATATATGGTGACCATTCAGGGCAAAAAAACACTAATGAAACTGAATGTAGCTTGGTGACGTATAATTATGAATAGGTCAATGGTGTAAAATATAAATGCTATTTTTAAGCACCTTTGTAATATACCATATTTGAAAACTTTCATGAAATGTCCAAATTTTGAGTATAAAATAATCCAGTCACAATGTCTCGACAATTTCAGGAACAAATCTTTTAAATGGTCCACCTTTATAGATAAAGCAGATGTAGAAGCAACCAAGGGTTTTACACTTAAGTAGTAGAATTTCATAAAGAATGAAAGAGTTTGATATCTACAGAGCAATGTCTGTTGTGAAAACAAGGAACTGCAGATGCTGGTTTACACAAAAGGATATAATGTGCTGGAGTAACTCAATGGATCAGGCAGCATCTCTGGAAAATATGGATAGGTAACGTTTCAGGCTGGGACCCTTCTTCAGACACACTTCAGAAGAAGGGGCTCCAGCAAAAAAAGGTAACGTCACCCATCCATGTTCTCCAGAGATGCTGCCTGACTCACTGACTTACTCCAGCAATTTCTAAGCAATTGCTTTGTATAGAATATGACCGAGAGTATGCAAACAGAAAATATGTGCTGACACATTAATAGTATAGAGCAGCCTTTAACATTAAAGGCTTTTGTTTTTGAAAAGACCTGGTGAAAGCCATTTCGGAGACAGAGTTTCAAATATCAAAACCGGAGGGATGAGTTTCTTTCAACGCACTCTGTACAGTAGAAGGGAAAAAGAGTTCTCATATGCATGATGCTGCTCAACTAATATATAACTAAAAATTCAAAATACTCCTGTGCGGTGAGGAATGGAGAAGGTTCTGAGCGCCAGAAAAGCCTAGGTCTAAATGCCTAGAATGTTCACATATCCAGAGAAACCTTTTGTATTTACGAAACACATTCATGGCGCCAGGCTGTAACTGCATGCCTCAGAAACAATCATTATTTTTGAAAAGAAAAGGGGTAAAAGTAATAATCTGCATTTCTGTAGTTCCTTTCTTGATCTCCTTCCTTTCTTAAGCTTCAACATATTTTATTTTGGGCCTTCAAAAAATATTTTACCATAAATAGTTTATATTGCATTGTCTAAATTATTTTCTGTGTCCATTGAAGATATCCCAAATTATCAAAGCCAGTTAACTACGTCATCATCAAAGTTTGTTCTTCTGCTGGATAATTTTCTTTTATACATTTTATTTTCTGCATATCTTGATTTTCATTTTCATCATAAAGAGATATTGATGGCAGCTCCCACATAGCTTGTGTCTGCTCATTGGCACAGCAGTAGAGTTGCTGCCTTAAGGGCCTGTCCCACGATCATGCAACTGCATGCGGCAAGCGCGACCTAACGTGGTCGCTTGAGCCGTTGGCCTCGCGGGGCCGGTCCCACTTCGATCGCCGGAGCCGTATGGAGTTGTGCGGAGCTGGTCCCGACACCGCGCGGGGCTCTGAAAAACTGACACTGTTTAAAAATTCCGTGTGGCCCGCAGCCGCATTGAGGCCGTACGCACCGCATCGACGGGCGTATGCACCGTCTCGACGCCGTACGCACCGTCACGACGCTGTACGCAGCATCTTGATGGCATACGCCTTGCACAAACTTCCCGCGGACTTCGCTTGAACTTCACGTCAACTCGTACGGGATCACTCGACCCGCTTCCGGTTTGGTCGCGCTCGCCGTATGCAGTCGCATGCTGGTGGGGCAGGCCCTGTACGGGAATCACTCGACCTCTGCGCGGCCCCCCACGCGGCCCCCGCTACCGGTTTGGTCGCGCTTGCCGCATGCAGTCGCATGCTCGTGGGACAGGCCCTTTACAGCGCCAGAGACCGGAGTTGGATCCTGACTACGGGTGCTGTCTGTATGGAGTTTGTACGTTCTCCTTGTGACCGTGTGGGCTTTCCTCCATGTGCTCCGAATCCCTCCCACACTCCAAAGACGTGCAGGTTTGTAAATTAATTGATTTCTGTAAGTCATCCCTCAGGTAGGATAGAACTAGTGTATGGGTGATCGATGGTGTGCGTGGACTTGGTGGGCCAAAGGGCCTGTTTCCACATGTTATCTCTCAAAACTAAAACAAAAAAAACGAACATTTATGGTCATTACTTCAGTGACTTCTGCACTGGTTGGTTTTTAACAAACTAAATCGAGATTCATGCTGTCACTACCTTAACGTGAAGCCTTCGCTAGTTTATTTACTTCATCCATCCTTACAGGAAGTTGCATAACTGAAATCGCAACATTAACAACATTTTGGCCTTTTCAATTCATCGTATATATTTTTATCTTGTCATCCATAGTCACAACACTACCCAACAATCATTTTCCTTGAGACCAGACACTCATTCTAAATTACCACAATTGAATTAACCAAAACATTAACCAGCAATGTTACAAAATGTTGAGATTTTAAATCGTCTGCAATTTATCCCATCAGATAAAGCATAAAAAGAAGTTTAATTTGACACCTATTTTACTTTCATATCTTCAGTATTAAAAAAGTTATGGCCATTTTCATACTCGGAAATTAGCATCTTGTTCCCTATTGCTTTTCCATTGACTTAACACAAAATCTGTGATCGAGGACAGTCAAAATCCCATAACTTTCTTAAAAATTAAGAGAACTGAATGTAATTTTCAGTTACAGGTGCACAACCTTTTATCCGAAAGCCTTGGGACCAGACACTTTTCGTAATTCAGAATTTGTCGGTCTTCGGAATGGAATTTTTTTAGCGTAGATTTTAATGGCTGGCTCAGTGGTAGAGTGCTCGGCTCATATCCGCAAGGTCGCGAGTTTGCGCCTTGATCCTGGCAGTTACTCGATCGCGAGTTTGAGTCTTCAATGTCGTTTTTTCTTGCAGAATAAATGTTTGTATGAAATACAGTGTAGGAGAAGTGTACTGACTGTGTGGGCAGAACTTTGGAAGTGATTGCCCACCAGTCTAAAAAGCCGATGTGTCTCCCTGTCCCTGGGATAGCAGGGGGCGATCAAACAGCACAATACCCCCCTCCCCCTCCAACTCCAGAGGAATCCGCTCCCCGATGGGCCGCTACCAAAGATCATAGAGGAGCTCCTCTATGATCTTTGGCCGCTACAGCGACAAGTGGCAGTTCGCCCACAGCCCGAGCTGCGCCCCCTCATCCGCCACCCCAAGAACAAGACGTACCTTGCACACCATCAGCTTCTGCCCCTACGTGTTCCTCTGGAGTTGGAGCGGGGCTGGGCTGGAGTTGCTGCTGGCTGTGGGTCTCTGGGATCTCCGTGCTTGCAGTGGGCCTGGGGGTCGGTGGGCGGCGGTGGGAGCTGTGGACCTACGGACCTACCTCCGTGGAGCTAGCCAGCTTCGGAGCGTGGAGAGTTGCGGGGGCGAGCTGCTGCGACCCGACTCCGGTGGATGGTGACACGGGGAGCTCGCGGGTCTCCGGTGGGAGACTGCTTTGCGGGGCACCGGCAGCGGTGACTTCTCCCGCCCGAATTACGGGGTTGAGAGCAAACATCATAGAGGTTGAGAATGACCTGGAGGGGGGGCTTACAACGCCCGGCGCGGCTGTAAATTGCCGCGGACTTGCTAGCGCCCGCCGGGGGCTCCAACATCAAGACCGGGGCAGGGCCCTACATCTCCCGGCGTGGCTTTGCGTGGCCGCTCCCCGATGGGCCCCTACGACGCCCCGAGCTGCGCCCCGTCATCCGCAACCCAGGTTCCTCTGTAGTTGGAGTGGGGCTGGGCTGGGCTGCTGTTGGCTGTGGGTCTCTGGGATCTCCGTGCTTGCGGTGGGCCTGGTGGTCGGTGTCCCGTTGGTCCTGACGTCTCCGGTGACTGGCACTGCCCTGCTGCAATCACCGACGTGAAGACAGTGCAAAGCCCCCGCGCCGGTGCAATGGGCGGGGAGCTGGAGAGGGGAGGGAAGGGGTCACACACATGGCCGGGAAGCAGAGGGGTGTAGGTGGGGTGATACTGAAGCGAGCGACAATCTGCTGCTGCCTGCCCCGCTGAGTTAAAAAGTTCCCACGCAAGACTCACGAAACACTGTATATCGTGAGTCTACCGTGGGAACTTTTTAATTCAGCGGGCAGGCAGCAGCATATTGTCAATTATTAACCCTCCCGCGCAATATACCCTCATCCTCTCTTTTATGAATGGGGATTTAGTTCCCCTTTCTTCGAGGACCGACCGGAGGTTCCGCTGTCACCTCTGCGGGCCGCCCTCGGTGAACGTTTTCAAGGACCTTTCTTCAAGGACCGAAAAAATGGCCGCTATTCGGAGGTTTTCGTTATTTGGATCTTCGGATAAAAGGTTGTGCACCTGTATTATAGGTTGAAGCATTCTAAAAAAATATAGAACATCTTACTTGGATGACCTGAAATTAAAGCCTATAATTAATTAATTACCTAATTGTAGCTAATTACAAAATTGACCGTTGTGACGGAAATAGTAATAAACACCCAGAATGCCTTGAAAATTCAAAAATGTGATATTCTCAAGATCAGAACTTTAATATTATTGTATTATATGCTGTAAGTCCCTAACAGACAGGTAAATAAATTACAATTTCTAGCAATAGACCAAGTCTTTATGGAGAAGATCAGTTGCTAGCTGGTACATTGGCATATCATAATCAGTAGCATCATCATACTCCTCAGATTGAAACCAATAAGCAACTCTGTACACCTTGTTTTTTCTCAACTTTTCAATTTTGGCAATGTGAACTACAAGTTTTTGCTCTTCAAACCACGCATGACATGCCTTTCTGCCCACTACTTTCCCATTAAGAATGTCCTGTAGATTCCATTTCTTAATAGCCCTGTCCCACGGTGCGAGTTCATTCCAAGAGCTCTCCCAGGTTTAAAAAAAATCAAACTCGTGGTAAGCACGGAGAAAAAACGTAGCAGGTACGTCGGAGCTCGGGGCCGACTCTTAACGCTAACGGCAGGTACTCGGGAAGACTCGCTAATGGCAGGTAAGCACGGGAAGACGCGTGAAGATTTTTCAACATGATGAAAAATGTCCACGAGAGCCTGGAGTACCGACGAGTGGCCATTACCGTAAATCTCCGAGTTCGAATCAGGGTAAACTCGGGAGAACTCTTGGAATGAACTCGTACCGTGGGACAGGGGTTTTAGAAAAGGATATATTTTTTAAATAGCCTAAGTATCCAAATTACAAACTAATCCCAAGAACCACAAACTAATTCACACAAGAATTCACAATATAACCTGATTTTATTCATCTCCCTGTAATGAACATATGCCAGATGGAAGGAATTTAATGTTTAATTCCCATAAATGAATCTAGAAACATCTACTTTCAATATAATCATAATTATTATTGTTTGCACAATAAATGTGACTAAAGCTGTTGTGTATATTTAGTATAAAATATTGATTATGGATGGACAATTACACAAAATATAGACGATTTAGAAGCTCTTATGACATGATTGTCCAACTTTAATCATCTTGCGAATGGGTGTTTCTGGAACGCGATCGATTGGAACGTTGCATTTGCGGTGAATTTGAACCCCATATCGGCAGGAAATACACTGCTGGTTCATATGGGACCCAAATCACACTTTCGCAACGTAAAATTAGATTAATGCCACCCCAAGAAGCAAGATTATATGTAAAATAGACGACTTACCCTTTCTTTTGTCCTCATATTGCGATCTATCATGCTGTAAGCGTTGAGGGCATTCAAAGTCGCTTTTTATATTAATCAAACTATTAAATTATACAGCGATTTAAAAAAAAACGGGAACGGAAGTCCGATCGATTTTTTCTTCATCGACTCGCAGCCCGAGGAAATCCCTCTCCGATAAGCAATACAAACTTGCATTTTAATCCCGCCCCACCCCCCCCCCCCAAACGCGCCAATGTCACGCACACGGCCAGTGGCAGAACTGCAGCGCCGCTGAAGCTAGGTTTTGTAACATCGCTCCATTAACAACATTTCCTTGTAAACACCCACTTCTCTCTAATTTACCTCATCGCCTCGTAAAAGTCAAAACCATGGAATTATAATCTCTAAGTCAATGTTTAAACTATCAATGCCTTTGTTTTATCTTAGTTTAGTTTAGAGATACAGCGTGGAAACAGGCCATTCGGCCCACAAAGTCTGCGCCGACCAATACTTCAACTTCTACCGTACACTACTTCTATCCTACATATTAGGGACAACCAGGGCCGGTGCTAGGAATTGCGGGGCCCAATTAGAAAACTGATGGCGGGGCCCCTACTCTAGAAAAGTAAAAATTTATGTATGTTTATATTTCGTGTAGTTTCGGGAATTTTAAGGCAAGCTGGTTGGTGATTGGATGCAACCCCCTTAGAGACAGCGTTTGATTGGCCGCCAAATAAATTTGTCAAATCTGTGACAAAAATCGCTGGTCGGTGCGAACAAAGTGGACTATCTGGTTGTATCTCCAAACTAATCTGGTTGTATCTCCAAACTAATCTGGTTGTATCTCCAAACTGATCTGGTTGTATCAACCAGACTATCTGGTGGTATCTCCAAACTAAACAGTATAACATGCAGGTACATTCATTTAAAATTAAATTCAGTGATTATTTCACATGATTTCTCACTGTGTAAAGCTCAATATCTGACCAATTTCTGTTTAACACGTTTGGTCTGCCGTGAGCATTTTTCGTTGCATCTCGTTGCATCTCCCCTTTTCCTAATCGGCCACAATTCAGATAATAGTCTACTTTCCTGTTTTTGCCACCAAAGTGGATAACCTCACATTTATCCACATTATACTGCATCTCCCATGCATTTGCCCACACACCCAGCCTATCCAAGTCACCTTGCAGCCTCCTAGTTTAGAGGGGTTTAAACGGTTTAGAGATGTTTAGAGGGCTTCAGATGGGTTCAGGTGTGTTTACAATTGTTTAGAGGGGAATAGAGGGAAATAGGGGGGCTAGAGGGGGTTTAGACGTGTTCAGAAGGTCCCAGAGGGGTTTAGAGACGTTATAAGCCCCCCGTGAGAAATTGTAATTCTCTGAAATTGAAGATAGACATAAAGCTGGAGTAACTCAGCAGGACAGGCAGCGCAGCGACTCTGGAGAGAAGACCCTTCTTCAGACCGAACTGAACTCGCGTCGATGAGAGTACTTGTGATTGTCTGAAGAAGGGTCTCGACCAGAAACACAACCCTCTCCCCAGAGCCGCTGCCTGTCCCGCTGAGCCACCTTCAATTTCAGAGCCAAACAAAAAACACAGAGTGCTGGAGGAACTCAGCGGGCCAGGCGGCTGCCTCACCCGCAGGGTTTCTCCAGCATTTTTGTCTACTGCAAAACGTCAATGATTCCGGGAATGCTGAGGGGACAGGGTGATAGAGAGGGAGTGGGAGAGCTAGAGAGAGACAATATGGGGAGCGGGAGAGAGAGCGCGAGAGAAAGAGGGAGGGAGGGTGGGATGGAGTGAGCAAAAGACAGAGAGACACAACCAAAGATCCGCTATAAGATCTTTGGACACAACGTGGGTCGGTAGGTGAATGACAAACCTGCACACCAGGAAGAAGCCCCTTCTCGCGGTCCGGGGCCCTCACTCATGATGGTGAGTTAAATGAAATTCTCAACGTGTCATCGATCTACATTCCTCAGTAAATGTAATTGTGTTTTAAACAAGTATTAATGACGCCGCGTGAATTTTATTCAAAGGAACACGGCGTCATTAATACTTGTTCAAAACACTATAACATTTACTGAGGAATGCGGATAGATGCAGATTCATGACATTGCATAACAAGGTGTTAAGTACTTACCGTTAAGAAGTGCTAACAGCACTAGTTAACAAATCGTTTGTGTATGATGGCCGTGCAGCGGTTGTTATACATGTTCGTTTAAAAAAAAGTCCGGATGGCGAATTTAAAAAAATCTTTATTTAACAAAGAGAATTCGTATTTCCGTACGAAATACTGAACATTAGTGCGGGGCCCCGCTTAGGCGCGGGGCCCAATTGGGAGCAATCGGTCAAATCGGCTTAACGCCGGCCCTGGGGACAACACCGGTTTGACTCTCCTTATATTTACTGCCAACAATCCACGAAGCACATTCATGGCGCCAGGCTGTAACTGCATACATCAGAAACAATAATTATTTTTGAAAAGAAAATGGGTATAAGTAATAATATGCATTTCTGTAGTTCCTTTCTTGATCTCGAGTTGTCCCAAAGCTCTTTAATCAGCAAGGTCACAACTGAACCATGTAATAAGCTGCCTCTCTCATTGATATTTGTGGGAGAATAGATAAAGGCCAGGACAGGATTGAACCCCCCAGCTTTACCTTATTGTGGTGTACAAGATCATGACCGTGGATAAAATGAACGCACACAAACAATTTTCGCACGATAGAGGATCCTAAAACTATTGGCTTGATGTGAGAGGGGAGAGATTTACAATCGATCTCTGGGGAACTTTTTCACTCAGAGTATAGCTTGTCAGAGGAAACTATAGAAGAGGATTCAATAATGACTTTTCAAAGACATTTGGACATATGTGGATAGGAAGGGTAGAGGGATATGGCCAAATGCAGGCAAATGGGACTAGCCCAGCATGAGAACATGGTTGGCATGGACAAGGTGGGCAGGAGGGCCTGTTTCCATGCTGTACAAATTTATGACAAATGGTGCTGAGGACCTTTCTCCATCTAAAGAACAGAACAGACATGGTCATGGTTCAACATCTCATCTGATGGATAATAACTTCATTAATGTGTCACTCCCTCATCAAAGCACTGGAAGAAATATTAAAGCCCACCCTTGTGATTCAAAGGTGAGAGTATTATCACTATTCCCTTCCATTTGGAAATGGCATCCTGAGTGTGAGGCCAACTAATACAGAAAGGCCCGTCTCAGAATGGAATTAGACCTCAGGGGAAGGCAAATATTAGTGTCAAGTGAAGGAAGAAATAAAAAGGACACCGCAGCATGCTAATTATTGTAGTAGGAGGGTGAGTCATAAATTCGGTATGGTTCAGTAAAATAAGAAAAAAATAAACTGAGTGTACATCATGTTGCTAACAACAAGACATGAGAGAAAATAGTTCACGGGAAAGATTCAAAACTGATATTCTTCTATATACTTTGCCAAAGTAATTTTTGGGGGGAAATGTTGCAGCTACAACAAATGGAGCACCACAAATTGATCACTGCATCACTCCATCAAAAGAGTTACGTTAGCAAATTGTGTTATTATTTACTGGACCACGCATGATTTTTCCCAAAATGATAA
Organism: Amblyraja radiata; assembly: GCF_010909765.2. Classification (NCBI taxonomy): domain Eukaryota; kingdom Metazoa; phylum Chordata; class Chondrichthyes; order Rajiformes; family Rajidae; genus Amblyraja; species Amblyraja radiata. The sequence continues at coordinate 25,680,129 of NC_045964.1, read as the reverse complement.
CAAGTGCTGGAGTAACTTAGCAAGTCAAGCAGCATGGATAGGTGACATTTCGGGTCGGGACCCTTCTTCTAAAGAGTCTGAAGAAGGGTCCCGACCCGAAATGTCACCTATCCATGTTCTCCTGAAGTAACTCAGAGGTGCTGCCTGACCTGCTGAGTTACTCCAGCACTTTGTGTCCTTTTGTGTAAACTAGCATCTGCAGTTGCTTGTTTCTCCTTTGTGATGTTCCCCACTTGCTATCAGAACGGAGCTTTTCCTTGGGGTTGTCAGGATTAATCCAATGCCATTGTTCTGTCAATCCAAAGGAGCCAGAGAGGATAGTGGCTTCCACCCAGCCAAAGACTTGGCCAAATCCATCTTATGCGCCTTAAATTGAGGCAAACACCTCCTCGGCTTTGAGGATGCTGGATTTATCCCATTCTGAATCTGAAATGCTGCAGAATTCAAAATGACATTATGAACATGCGAGGGGTCAAAGTTATTGTCAAGGATCTTTTCACTTCAAGATATGAGCTAAAGCACAACAAAACCTGAAATTGGAGAACTCTGAAATAGTAGCCTGCGGGGATGGGAAGTGAGGAGGAGGCAATGCTTTGGAGAATAATGTAGTAACTGGCAGATTTCTCCCAAATGAACCAAATCCATGCTCGTGCCTGCCACTGAATTATCTTACCATATATGGAGCAGTGAGGTTTACTAGGAAGCTTCCATGTTTGGCCTGCTGGGGAGGTTTTGTGTGACACACATTCCCTCTGCTCCGTGCCTGACCTCCAGCTCTCTGCAGCAGAAACAATCCTTCATAAAACGTCAACATTTCTCATCCCAGCTTAGTCCTTTCATTGCGTGTTTTCAACATGCAGAAAGAACTCAGTGCATCAGACCTGACGCAGTAATGCCTCACCTTACTTCAGTGTTTAATTACAGGTATTATGCTCACATAAAGATATGAAAACATACTATCTGTAGACACAGTAATAAGTTATTTATGAAATACCGATTAAAAAACATATCCAATGACGGTTAAAAATCAACCACAAACACAAAATATACCCAGCGCAGTGAATATTTATTTAGCAGTCAGAGGATATTGCAGCACAGAAGTTTAAGTTCATGTTGTATGTGCAAACAATTTGAAGTGACCGTCCAATAAATCTTTCATTCTTTCACAATAATACTTTTATTTGCCATCTTTTTTTGTTGAGGAACCAAACGGAGGAAAAAATAATAAATTAGAAAACAAAAATTTAATAACATAGAAATAATTAATTCTGTTGAAAAAAGATTGCAAAGGTGAAATTTAGAAGATGTATCCATCCATGAGAGCAATGAGGCTAGCCACAAATTTAATGAAGGAAATAAAATGTGTTTCCCAACACTGGAAATCTTCGGATTGATTCCACTGAATTAAATCACGTTGTTTTGTAGGTTTGCATGTCTTCACAACTCCCCCATGCTCACAACCCGTCTAATCATTCATTAGGAATCCAGCAGAGGACATAGAATGGTCATGATGGTAGTGTGGCTTTAGGGAACAAATTGCTCACTTCAGCAGATGGAACTGTTGAGTTTCATTAACTCTAAATGTGCTGCAAAGAGAAAAATCACTGTTCCATTGTTCCCACCAAACTTCGCTTATTTGTGAAGAGTGTATGATGAGAGTTTGACGGCGCTGGGCCAGTACTCGCTGGAGTTTAGAAGGATGAGGAGGGACCTCATTGAAACTTACCGAATAGAAATAGACCTGGATAGAGTGAATGTGGAGAGGATGTTTCCACTTGTGGGAGAGTCTAGGACCAGAGAGCACAACCTCAGAATAAAAGGATGTACCTTTAGAAAGGAGATGAGGGGGAATTTCATAAGTCAGAAGGTGGCGAATTTGTGGAATTCACTCCCACAGACGGCTGCGGAGGCCAAGTCATTGGGTCTTTTTAAAGCGGAGATTGACAGGTTCTTGATCAGTAAGACTGCAAAGGTTATGGGGAGAGCACAGGAGAATGGGGTTGAAAGAGAAGGATAGCTCAGCCATGATTGAATGATGGAGCAGACTCGATGGACCGAATGGCCTAATTTCTGCTCCGATGGCCTACGAACTTACAAAATGTCAAACTTTCATTAGAGTGTAAAATTCAGAGGCACTGAAGGCATAACATAAACTGAGCAACAGTGAATTGGCAGCCAAGTTCCTAAGTTGTTCATTTTTCTTTCTCCAAGGACAAACCTATCTCCATGGTATCAGGTGCATTAATTGTTGTGCTAATGTCTATCAAAACAATGACAGCTGCCGAAACCGATGAAAAGTTTTTGAAGCTCCCTTATCTTAGGACGATACTTCTCTCTGACATTATAACGATTGGCCAAAAAATCTATTGAAAATCCACAGGGAATATTTCTCCACATTGTTTCACTGTAAACGTCAATAGCAGTTGTGGCTCGAAGAGAGGTGACTAAGAGTTTAGTTTTGTTTATTATTGTCACGTGGAAATCGGGTTTACAGTGAAAAGCTTTTTCTGTTGCGTGCTATCCAGTCAGAGAAAGGACTACACAGGATTGCAATCAAGCCATCCACAGTGCACAGATACAGAGTAAAGGCAATAATGTTTAGTGCAAGATAAAGTCCAGTAAAGTCCGGTTAAAGCAGCAGATCTGAGAGGTGACTAAGAAAGAGCAAGAAAAACTGCTGTTGATTTAAAGATTTAGAAGATTGGAGCGATTGTAATGAATGATTGTAGATCCACTTCTGGGACCAGCTCGCAGAGAGCCGTCTGGCTTTGACGCCATCTTGGAAGTACAATGGTACGTGGGTAACACATGGGGATGAATCCAATTATATTGAACACACCTAGGCGAGAGTTACAACAAGTCTGCCAATGCAACACAACCTTTAAGGAGCAGTCCATCAAAGTTCCATCAGCAACATATATCACAACTATGCTCTTGGGTTCTGCCTGAATCAAAGCTACAACATTGTTGGTCCCCCTCCTCAGCCTCCCCCCAGAGCCATGCAAATTATTTTCTTTCCAACAGTTACATTTGAATTCTACAAATAACATCTGCCTCCAACACCACACCTGGCAGTGCATTCCAATTAACTGGCTGTATAAGAAAAACTTTCTTATAACACTGGTGATCTTTTATCATTTGGGTGGCACAGTGGAGCAGCGGGTAGAACTGCCTCCTCTCAGCGCCAGTGAGTTGGGTCGATCCTGACCTCGACTGGTAGCTGTGTAGAGTTTGCATGTTCTTCCTGTGACCACGTGGGTTTTTACGGGTGCTCTGGTTTCCGTCCACATCCCTAAGACGTGCAGGGTTTTAGGTTAATTTGCCTCTGTAAAATGCCCCTAATGTGTATGGAATGGATGAGAAACATAGATAACGTAGAACTAGTGTCAGATTCAATCTTTATTGTCATTGTGCAGTGTACAGTACAGAGACAACGAAATGCAGTTAGCATCTCCCTAGAAGAGCGAACATAGAATAAAGAGCAATTTTTCTGGGGGAAGGAGTGGCCGGGGTGGGGGGGGGGGGGGGGGGGGGGGGGTGACTGGCAATCACCCAGTGCAGAGTTAAGTAGTGTAACAGTAAGAATTGGTGACTGATGGTCGGTGTAATCTCGAAGGGCAGAAGGGCCTGTTTCCGTGCTTTATCTCTAAACTAAACTAAGCTATATCCTCTGGTCCTTGAGAATTGTTTCTCTTGACCTCAAATACGTCATAATTTTAAATATTTCTATCAGGTTCCCCTGTTATTCAAGCTTCCCCAGTCTATCCACTTTGCTAAAATCCCTTATCACTAGAATTATTCTAATAAACCCCTTCTGAACATGCACAGTGGACTTCATTACTTTCTTGAAGTGTGACATTCAGAAATGAGCATAACATTCCCGTTGCAGCCAAACCTATATTTAATAAATAAAAGATCGACGAAAGTGCTGGAGTAACTCAGCAGGTCATGCGGCATTTCTGGAGAAAAAGGATGGGTTGTGACCTTCTTCACACTGAAAGTAGAGGGGGGGTGGGGGGGGGGGGCGTGTCGAGGCGAGGAAAGACCAGGACCAATCATTGCCAGTCCAAATGACCCAAGGCAGGGTGGTGCCTGGTAAATCCATTGTTGGATGGGGAAGATGTGATCTCAAGAGAAACAATTGAGTTACTCTTGCACTTTGTGTCTATCTTTGGTGTGAACCAGCATCTGCAGTTCTTTCTTTCAATATTTAATAAACATCCATTGTGATTTCCTTGCTTGCCTTCGTACTCGTGAGTTTGCGGCTTTGCTTGGCTCCAGGCTTGTTGCAGACCTGAATGCCAAAGGATAGTGAAAATCATGCCTCTTGGTTTCAAGATCAAAACTGGAAATCTTATGACTACAAAATGCCCAAACAAAGACGGTCAGTGAATTAATTCAAAGGGAACTTCCTACCAATGTGCGATGAAAAATAAGTTGTGCATTAGATATCACTGTTTCATTATTCCCACCAAACTTTGCTTATTTGTGAAGAGCGTATGATGAGAGTTTGACGGCGCTGGGCCGGTACTCGTTGGAGCTTGTATACTCTGTATACAAGTGGCTGGGCTTGTATACTCTGGAATTTAGAAGAACTGTTCCAGAGCCGCTGTCTGAAAAAAGCTCAGAGAATTGCTAAGGACAAACTGCACCCCCTCCACATACACCTGGATCGCCTGCCATCAGGCAAGAGATATCGAAGCATCAAAGCCCGGACTACAAGACTGCTAAACAGCTTCCTACCACAGGCTGTGAGGCTGCTAAACAGTCACTCTGTACTCACAGTCACTTGATTCTGCGGCTGGCACGGACACTTTAATAACTGGCACTGGCCACTTTAATAACTGGCACTGGCCACTCAAATCAGCTGCCCCGGACATTTTTATGATTGGTTTATTGTATTTTAACGTTGTGTTTTACCTGCTTTTAACTATTTATACTGTTCCATCAGGGACTGGATTGTTTTTAGTGTTATTATGTGTGAAATGTTTTAAATTTCATGTGCGATACTCCGCTATTCCCTGGGAAACGTCTTTTCATTTTGCACTGTACAACTGTTGCTTGCAAAATGACAATAAAGGTTGAGTGATTGAGAGGGAATCTTATTGAAACCTATAAGATTATTAAGGGTTATTAAGGGTTTGGACACACTAGAGGCAGGAAACATGTTCCCGATATTGGGGGAGTCTAGAACCATGGGCCACAGTTTAAGAATAAGGGGTAAGCCCTAGAACAGAGATGAGGAAAAACTTTTTCACACAGAGTGTTGTGAATCTGTGGAATTCTCTGCCTGTGGAGGCCAATTCTCTGGATGCTTTCAAGAGAGAGTTAGATAGAGCTCTTAAAGATAGCGTAGTCAAGTTCAAGTTCAAGTTCAAGTGAGTTTATTGTCATGTGTCCCTGTATAGGACAATGAAATTCTTGCTTTGCTTCAGCACACAGAACATAGTAGGCATTTACTACAAAACAGATAAGTGTGTCTATATACCATGATATAAATATATACACACATGAATAAATAAACTGATAAAGTGCAAATAACAGAAAATGGGTTATTAATAATCAGAGTTTTGTCCGAGCCAGGTTTAATAGCCTGATGGCTGTGGGGAAGTAGCTATTCCTGAACCTGGTTGTAGCAGTCTTCAGGCTCCTGTACCTTCTACCTGAAGGTAGCAGGGAGATGAGTGTGTGGCCAGGATGGTGTGGGTCTTTGATGATACTGCCAGCCTTTTTGAGGCAGCGACTGCGATAAATTCCCTCGATGGAAGGAAGGTCAGAGCCGATGATGGACTGGGCAGTGTTTACAACTTTTTGTAGTCTTTTCCTCTCCAGGGCGCTCAAATTGCCGAACCAAGCCACGATGCAACCGGTCAGCATGCTCTCTACTGTGCACCTGTAGAAGTTAGAGAGAGTCTTCCTTGACAAACCGACTCTCCGTAATCTTCTCAGGAAGTAGAGGCGCTGATGAGCTTTCTTGATAATTGCATTAGTGTTCTCGGACCAGGAAAAATCTTCAGAGATGTGCACGCCCAGGAATTTGAAGCTCTTGACCCTTTCAACCATCGACCCGTTGATATAAATGGGGCTGTGGGTCCCCCTCCTAGTCCTTCCAAAGTCCACAATCAGTTCCTTGGTTTTGCTGGTGTTGAGGGCCAGGTTATTGCGCTGGCACCATATGGACAGTTGCTCGATCTCTCTTCTATACTCTGACTCATCCCCATCAGTGATACGCCCCACAACAGTGGTGTCGTCAGCGAACTTGATGATGGAGTTCGCACTGTGATTGGCTACGCAGTCATGGGTATAGAGTGAGTACAGCAGGGGGCTGAGCACGCAGCCTTGAGGTGCTCCCGTGCTGATTGTTATCGAGGCTGACACATTTCCACCAATACGAACAGACTGTAGTCTGTGAATGAGGAAGTCGAGGATCCAATTGCAGAGGGATATGCGCAGAGACCCAGTTCTGCGAGTTTGGTAACCAGCTTGGAGGGGATGATTGTGTTAAATGCCGAGCTGTAATCGATGAATAACAGCCTGACATATGAGTTTTTATTGTCCAAGTGGTCCAGAGCGGAGTGGAGGGCCAGCCAGATCGCATCCACCGTTGATCTGTTGTGGCGGTACGCGAACTGCAGTGGGTCCAGGTTTTTGTCGAGGTAGGAGTTGATTTGCTCCATGATCAACTTCTCAAAGCACTTCATCACCACCGGCGTTAGTGTCACTGGTCGATAGTCATTGAGGCACGTCACCTTACTCTTCTTGGGCACTGGTATAATTGATGCCCTTTTAAAGCAGGTGGGGACCTCAGACCTCAGAAGTGAGAGGTTGAAAATGTCCGTAAAAACTCCAGCCAGTTGGTCCGCACAGGTTTTTAGAGCACGACCGGGTATACCATCAGGTCCAGGTGCTTTTCGGGGGTTCACCCCTCTGAAGGATTTCCTGACGTCGGCCTCTGTGACTGAGACTGAAATGCCATCACAGCGAATGGGGGATCGGGGAGGCACATCAGTATTCTCCCTATCAAAGCGTGCGTAAAACGCATTGAGCTCGTCAGGGAGTGATGTTTCGCCGACATTCGAGCTGCCTCCTGGTTTCGCCTTGTAGGAGGTGATTGCATTCAGGCCCTGCCACAGCTGCCGAACATCTGTCACATCCTCCAGTTTGGAGCAGAAGTCCCTTTTGGCCTTCGTCAGGGGACATGGGGAGAAGGCAGGAACGGGGTACTGATTGGGGATGATCAACCATGATCACAGTGAATGGCGGTACTGGCTCGAAGGGCCGAATGGCCTTCTCCTGCACCTATTGTCTATTGTCAGTCATCACAAGCTCAGGGTATTGCCATTGAATTCCTAAGAGCAGTGTCTTTGGGTCAACTATTTCCAAACACCAGCAAACATTGTCCTCCAGTCAACGTTTTGTGGGGAAGGGGGGTGGGAGGAACTACTCACCATTTTGATCACAGCTATTCTGAGCCCACACTACCATCCACAGAACTGGCACAACACTCATATTCAGGCTGGAGACTCAAGAGACTGCATATGGTGGAATCCTGAGCAAAACACAAAGTGCCGGAGAAACTGAGTGAGTCAGGCAGCATCTGGGGAGGGGATGAATAGATGACATTTCAGGTTGGGGCCCTTTGGTTAGGGATCTGACTGAGGAAGGGTCCCAACCTGAAAAGTCATCTGTCCATTCCCTCCCCATATGTTGCCTAACCCATTGAGTTCCTCCACCACTTTGTGTTTTATCCCAGATTCAAACTAGTAGATGGTAGATAGCATTTACTTAACAATGTTTTAATGCATGACAATTCATGAAGTTGACTGATTAATCTTGTTATGACTCCAATTTTTAGATTCGAAGTGAAACGCGATATTCGGTTCAAATGGAAAAATAGATGAGGATCTCATTTAACAACAGAACTGACTCAAGGGGCAACGCAGCTTACCTCTTCCCCCATTTCTTATTTTCTTTGCTTTAGCACAGATGTATCTGCAATTCATTAGTTCAATTCTGTGGCCAGTAACTGAAGCATTCAGCTCAGAATCTGTTTCATATCGCCGGTATTCTGCAAAAAATAAAAAAATGATCCCAACTGAACATCTTTTAGAATGTAATTAAAGTAGGTAATGAATTTGCGGCCAAATATCCTTCTATATCTCAACAAGTTCACTGAGCAGGTCAGACTCCCAAATGGCCTTTGGGATCTGTTGAAGCCAAACTCAAAAATGATGCAAACACCCTTGGGCTTTGCAATCGCTTTATACTGGACATAAATTGCTTTGTAAGTAAAGGGCTAGACACATATGTCTCCACCACAATCCATGGAAGATTTAGTGAAATGGGTTTTGGAATTTGATACTGTGACTTCAATGCAAATGAATCTCAGATTGATGAAAAGTTTAACACCTCACAGCTGAGTACTTGGTGAATCTTTCCCAAGTCATCCCATCCCTTAAGGTTATGGGGCTCTCAGTCCTGCTTTTTAAATACCAATCGCATCAAATCATTTAAAGAAAGAACCACAAGAATGGATTCAGAATAAAAATCAGAAAATATGAGAACAATAATATGATTGCGATATCAGGAGAGGTGGGTAAGATTCTGTCCGTAAATGAATTATATTTAAAAGTGAAAAGAAAGTTGCACAATAGTAGAATTCCCTTGTAGAAACAAGGAACTGCAGATGCTGGTTTACAAAATAAGATACAGAATACTGGAGTAACTCAACCGGTCAGGCAGGATCTCTGGAGAACATGGAAGGTGATGTTTCGGATCAGGACCCTTGAAGTTACTCAAGCAACCTGCTGAGTGCCACTACAGCACTTTGTGCCTTTCGACTTTACTTTAGACTTTAGAGATACACCGCATTTTAGAGAAACAGGCCCTTCAGCCCAGTGAGTCCATGCCAACCAGCGATTACCCCATCACTCTATACTACTTCATGCATACCCATGATAGACACAAAAAGCTGGAGTACGCTGTTACATACTCCATATCTGTTACATTCTGTTTGTAGTTTGTTTGGTTGTTTGTTTGTTTGTCTTTTAGCACAAAATCCGCGAGCATTGCCACTTTTCATTTCACTGCACATCTTGTATGTGTATGTGACGAATAAACTTGACTTGACTTGACTTGACTTGAGTAACTCAGCGGGGCAGGCAGCATCTCTGGAGTGACGGAATGGGTGACATTTCAGGTCGAGACCCTTCTTCACCTACACTATACTTAATGTAAATTGAAAAGTGCAAAATTTAATTGACAGACCAAAGAAAATGCCTTATATAAAAACAAAATCTTTCTTTAAACAAAATAATTATATTTTTCCATAGCACATGTGACAACTTTGCAACATCACCCATACCTCCAGATTCAGGAACAATTTCTTCCCAGCTGCTATCAGGCAACTGAACAGTCCTCTCATCAGCTAGAGTATGGTCGTGAGCTCCTACCTACCTCATTGGAGTCCTTTGTATTACGTTGAATTGGAGTTTATCGGACATCAAGTAAACTCATTATAATTCAACCATCTTATTATTGTGGGAAAATGCAGCTGAAATTTGATGCTAAACAAGATATCATAAACAGAAGATCATCCAATGCAGTGGTGTTTTTTAAGGGATATTGGCCAGGTTATGCAAAAGTCTCAACAGCTCGTCTTGAAAGATCTTTGACCTCAATTTAAGAAACCCAAGAAGATTATATACACAAGTTTCTTATGAGCAACTTGAATCCGTGACCTTTTGGCCAAAGAGAAACAAATGGCATCACTAGGCTAAGCCTGATACCTTTATGGAAACACACAATGAATCGGTCAGATAAATAAATCACATTTTATACAAACAACACCCTACACTGATCCACTGGCACGGTCAACAGGATGGCATGGTGGCGCAACGGTAGAGTTGCTGCCTTATGGCGCCAGAAACCTAGGTTTGATACTGACTACGGGTGCTGTCTGTGCTGAGTTTTTACGTTCTCCCTGTGACTGCGTGGGTTTTCTCCGGGTGTTCCTGTTTCCTCCCACATCCCTAAGACGTGCGGGTTTGTAGGTTAATTGGCTTCCGTAAATTGTCCCACGAGTGTGGGATGGAGCTACAGTAGTTTGAACGAGTGATCAGTGGTCGGCGCAGGCTCGGTGGGCCGAAGGGCCAGTTTTTATGCTTATCTCTAAACTAAACTAAACTAAAGAACAGATGCTGCACATCAATTTGCAAGACTCAACACATCTTCTGATATCCAAATAATAAGTTAAGCACAGGGAAAAGACCTGTTTTGTGAAAAATTTGATCTGTTTTGTGACACAATTTTGAAACACGGGTGTTTGGGGAAATCAGCCTTTACAACTCTGGAACACACACCATGATTGAATGGCAAAGTAGACTTGAAGGGCTGAGTGGCCTAATTCTACTCCTATCACTTATGACGATATGACATACTTAAAAATTCTATGGCAAAGAATATACTAAAATGCGTAGGTGGTATCATAGACAGTGAAGACTGTTATCAGGAAATTCAGCAGGATCTTGATCATCTGGGCAAGTGGGCCAAGGAGTGGCTAAAGGAGTTTTATTCAGATCATTTAAAGGTGCTGTATTTTGCAAAGTCGTACCAGAGCAGGACATTCACGTGACCCTAATGAATGTTGTAAACACAAATATGAAAGTGGCATCACAGTCGGATAGGGTGGTGCAGATGACTTTCGGCACCCTACCCTTCATCAGTGGGAAAATGAGTATGGAAGTTGGGATACTTTGTTATATTAAATCAAGATGGTGGTGAGGCCACAGTTGGAGTATTGTGTTCAGTTTTTCTCACCTGCTATCGGAAAGATGTCATTAAGCTGGAAAGAGTGCAGAGAGGATTTACAAAGATGTTGCCAGGATTCGAGGGCCTGCACTATGGAGGACAGGAGAATAAAGAAATAGAGGGATAGGTTTAAGGTAAGAGGGAAAAGAAAACCTGAGGTGCAACATTTTCACACAGCTGGTTGTGTATCTGGAATGAGCTGCCAGAGGAAGTAGTTGATGCTGGTGCAATAAAAATATTCAAAGGCATTTGGCGAGGTTCATAGATAGGAAAGATTTGGAGGGATATGGCCAAATGTGGCAAATTTGACAAGCTTAGTCTCGTAGACATGTTGGGCCAAAGATTGACATGCAGTATGAGGTATTGACTATGACCTCTGAACTTAGGTGCAGGTCAGAGGTTGCACTCATATTTCTATTTCTAAAGTGAAAGTCTTCAATTATGCAGCCAAGAAGAAGCGTTGTCTGTCGGACGGCACGGAGGTGCAGCAGTAGAATTGCTGCCTCACAGCGCCAGAGATCCGGGTTTGATCCTGACTACACAGAGATGTATGTATGGAGTTTGTACACTTTCCTCATGACCATGTGGGTTTTCTCTGGGTACTCCAGTTTCCCACCACACTCAAAAGACATACAGGTTTGTAGGTTAATTTGGCTTCTGTAAATTATAAATTGTCCCTTGTGTGTAGGATAGTGTTAGTTTATGGGAATCGCTGGTTGGTGCGGACTTGGTGGGTCGAAGTGCCAACTTCCGTGCTGTATCGTGAAACTAAAAACTAAATTAAACTAAAGAGCGTATAGCCTCGGTTATTATCTTATGGTTGGAATCAGTTTAAATGATTACTGCTATTTGAAGCCGCAGAAGGACTTTCCACTGATCAAGTAATTCCACTGATTAGTGTAATTCTAGAGTAAAAACATAATTCTAGAGTAAAACAGTCATGGAATTTTGCTTCAGTCATTGCCTACTTTTATCATATTCATTTCAAGGAAGTCAAGTGCGTTGGACTTGATTAAACACATCAACTGATCCTCTTCTACATAACTAGCACTGGCCACTGAAGGCAAATTTCTAACCTCCATTGCTTTCAGAGTGGATATTGGTCTTTGACTGCTGAGGATGAACCTACTATTCTGCATCTGAAATTCAGTCCCATTGCTTCCGGTGAAACCAAATTTCAGAAGTTCAGTGCAGTGGTCTCTTCTACAATGCATGCTCAGTGCAGATAACCAAGGAAGAACAGCTCCCCTTTCACATCCTCTTCAGCTGCACGTGCTAAATATGGTTTAAATCTACTTTACTTGAATGTATATCGTTGCCAGTAACAAATAAATCTGCAAAGATTACTGAGTAATTTAATCTCATATATCATAGAATAAAATATAAGCATTATCATTGCCAAGAAAATAAAAGTGCAGGTGGCCTGCTGAACTTTGGCATGTAGGATCCATCTCGACACACAGATGGCCACATGCACTATTTCTGCTAAATCTGTTTTCCAGAACAACTAAATCTTCTGAAAAGAAGATTCCTCGTAAATAGTTTTTTAGGCGGGGATAAAAAGAGGGAAACATGGCATTGTCTCGTTATGTACAGTTCATACAAAGAGGGAGTTTTCCCACGCAGATTGCCAATTTAAACATCACAAGTGTGCTCTTCACTGCAGGGAATCCGACTGCACTTCAGAAAAATGTCTTTCCATTCAGATGGCACTGGTGGAGATGGAGCCAAAGGAAATATTATTTACTCCAAACTATGGTCGTCCATGTGTGAGAGGTCTGCATAGTGGCGCAACAGTAGAGTTGCTGCCTTACAGCGCCAGAGACCCGGGTTCAATCCTGACGAGTGATGTGGTCTGTATGGAGTTTGCACGTTCTCCCCATGACCACGTGGGTTTTCTCCAGGTGCTCCGGTTTCCTCCCACATTCTAAAGGCATACAGGTTTGTAGGTTGATTGGCTTCAGTAAGTTGGCAAATTGTCCCTAGTGTGTGTAGGTTAGTGTACGGGGTGATCGCTGGGGGGGGGGGGGGGGGGGGGGGGGGGCATGGACGTGGTGGGCTGACGGGCCTGTTTCGGCACTGAATCTCCAGTCTCAAGTCTAAAGTCTGCTTTCCTCAACATCCAGGCCACGCCATCTTATTGCTGGTACCTTAGGGCAGGAGATACTGAAGTCCCACGCTATTAGGTTTAGGAACAGCTACTTTCCTACAGCCATTAGTGCATGAACCAGCCTGCACAACTGTAAACCGACCTCAGCAATGGGACAATATGGCCACCTCTTGCACTATCACAGACTTGTTTTCTAGTTGTGTTTTTGCACTCATATTTTTTTGTTTTTCACAATCATTTTCTTTTTGCTCTCTTGGATAATTTATATATAATTTATGTTCATGTGTGTTGTCTGGGTCTATATGTCAGTGTTGCTGCAAACAAGATTTTTTCACTGTACCTCACCGTTCCTGTGCATGACCGTGAATACATGACTTCAATACATACATTTTTTTTTCTCCGTCTTTTGGGTAATATGGATGCTTAGAAACAAAATACGACTAACATTTCTACTTCATGTTAGAACATTTCATGGAAATGTCTCAAGATGCTTTAACTAAAATTAATTTGAAAAGCAGAAACATAATCAGCAAAGCATGACTTGTCACACGTTGAAATCTCGATAAGTTCAATAAGTAAGTTCATAAGTTATAGGAGAAGATTTAGGCCATTTTGCCCATCATGTCTAGTCTGCCATTTTAGCACAGATGGTCTATCTTTCCCTCTCAACCCCATTCTCCTACCTTCTCCCCATAACCCTGACACCCGTACTAATCAAGAAGCTATCAATCTCTATCTTAAAAATATCGATTGACTTAGTCTCCACAACCTTCTGTGGCAATGAATTCCACAGATTCACCACCCTCTGATGAAAGAAATTCCTCCGCATCTCCTTTCTGAAGGTACGTCCTTTTATTCTGAGGCTATGGTCTCTGGTCCTAGACTTCCCCACTAGTGGAAACATCTCACCACACCCACTCCATCCAGACTCTTATAAGCTTGGTATCCTTGTGCTCCCACAGAAAACCAACTGACCAAGCTTGCTGGGTGGTGTTGACCTTCCAAATACACTTCTTCTGACGTGTTACCATAGCAGTAAAATTACTGATTATAAATGTTGAGAGGTACCAGCAGAAAGAAGTTAGCATCCCCATCCATGTTCAGAATTTAAGTGGTGGAATGAAGGATTTAAACTACAAGATTAGAGTGGAGAAGCTGGAGGTCTCCTTGGGGAAACAAAAGCTGAGAAGAGATGTGATTGATAGATGTAAGATCATGGTGATTTAGATCAGGTAAATGGAGGGAGGTGGCCATAATGTTCCAATAATGGATGGTTCAGTGTACCAAGGACACTGATCTAGAGTAATGGCAGATAGAAATACAAGGGGAATGAGAGGAAAAGCTTGTGTTTACATAGAGAGTGGTTACGATCTGGACCTCGCTGCCTGCAAATGGGTTGGAAGCTGTCAATCAGGTCTTTCAAAAGGAAAGATAGGTTCTTGATAGTGAATAACCTGCAGGGCAGTGGGGGAATAGCGGAGAATGGAAATATCCAGGTATCTCCATGAAAAGCCAGTGCCGGCTTAGTTTAGAGATAGAGTTATGGCGCGGAAACAGAGTCCGCGGTGACCAGCGATCCCCGAACACTGCCACTATCCCACAATTGTCAAGAACAATTTATAATTTTACCAAAGCCAAATAACTTACAAACCTGTACTCCTTTGGAATATGGGAAGGAACCGGAGAACTTGGAGAAAGCCCACGTGGTCGCAGGGAGAACGTACACATTCTGTACATACAGCATCCATGGTCAGGATCGAACATGGGTCTCTGGCGCTGTAAGACGGCAACACTTATTGTGCCACCGTCAAATGTTAGATGGACTGAATGGCCTCCTTGCGTGCAGTGACGATTCTGTGATTCTATTCAAGGGCTCACCATTAAAATCATGGAGCAGAGGTGAATACCATTGTTTGATGTTAACAATAGTCGTCAAAAGCCAAGCATTCCAAATCCAAGCATTCATGTTCAAATAACTTGGTTGAAATGGCTTCCATGCCGATTGGAAGTTCCACATCTCGTTTTCATTACAGCAAGAAATAATTGCCAGGAATCAGAAAATAATGATCTACAGGCACAATGGAGCAATCATATGTGCATTTGTTTCTCTTAAAAATAAAAAATAAAGATTCGTTAATGAGATGTGAGCATTGGAACTCAAATTGAAATAGTCCAGAAGAACCCATTAAAGTTCTGTCACATAGAGCAACTTTTTATGTGATTAGATTTAATAAGAAATCAAATCACAGGCTGCAATTGGGAATTTGGATATGCATAGTATCTCCATAACTTCTAGCAATTGTTGCACTCACATGGGTCATGTACACCCAGGAGACATTGGAAGTTTCTTCTCAGCTGTCATCAGGCAACTGAACCACCCTATCAACAACTAGAGAGTGGTCATGTGCTACCATCTATCTCATTGGAGACCTTCATACTATCTTTAATCGGACTTGACTGGACTTTCTCTTGCACTATACGTTATTCTCTTTATCCTGTATCTGTACACTGTGGACGGCTTGATTGTAATCATGCATAGTCTTTCCACTGACTGGACAGCACACAACAAAAAAAGCTTTTCATTGTACCTTGATATACAGTGGCTTGCAAAAGTATTCATACCCCTTGAACTTTTCCACATTTTGTCACGTTACAACCACAAATGTAAATGTATTTTATTGGGATTTTATGTGATAGACCAACACAAAGTTGCGAATAATTGTGAAGTAGAAAGAAAATGATACATGGTTTTCAAATTTTTTTACAAATAAAAAACTGAAAAGTGTGGCGTGCAAAAGTATTCAGCCCCCCTGAGTCAATACTTTGTAGAACCACCTTTCGCTGCAATTACAGCTGCAAGTCTTTTGGGGTATGTCTCTACCAGCTTTGCACATCTAGAGACTGAAATTTTTTCCCATTCTTCTTTGCAAAACAGCTCAAGCTCAGTCAGATTGGATGGAGAGCGTCTGTGAACAGCAATTTTCAAGTCTTGCCAGAGATTCTCAATTGGATTTAGGTCTGGACTTTGACTGGGCCATTCTAACACATGAATATGCTTTGATCTTAACCATTCCATTGTAGCTCTGGCTGTATGTTTAGGGTCGTTGTCCTGCTGGAAGGTGAACCTCCGCCCCAGTCTCAAGTCTTTTGCAGACTCTAACAGGTTTTCTTCCAAGATTGCCCTGTATTTGGCTCCATCCATCTTCCCATCAACTCTGACCAGCTTCCCTGTCCCTGCTGAAGAAAAGCATCCCCACAGCATGATGCTGCCACCACCATGTTTCACAGTGGGGATGGTGTGTTCAGGATGATGTGCAGTGTTAGTTTTCCGCCACACATAGCGTTTTGCATTTAGGCCAAAAACTTCAATTTTGGTCTCATCTGTCCAGAGCACCTTCCTCCACATGTTTGCTGTGTCCCCCACATGGCTTGTGGCAAACTGCAAACGGGACTTCTTATGGCTTTTATGAAAGGGGAGGGGAGGGGAGGGAATGTAAGAGTTATTTGAAGTTAGAGAAATAAACGTACATGCCGCTGGGTTGTCAGTTGCCCAAGCAAATTATGAGGTGCTGGTCCTCCAATTTGCATGTGGCCTCACACTGACAGTGGAGGAGGCCCAGGACAGAAAGGCCAGTGTGGGAATGGGAAGGAGAGTTAAAATGTTTGGGAACCGTGAGATGGCGGAGGCCAAGGTGGATTAGACTCTGAAACATGCACATACTGGTTCTGTGCCACTGTTTGCATCAGTAAAAATCAGATAAACCTGCAGCTGTAGCCCACGGCAGATAAAATGATGAAATAATGCAGTGGCGATTTTCAAACGTGTTCATGTCAGGAATGACAGCACACTCAGAAATGAATGTTTGCTTCTTCCAAGGCAAGCATTCAAACTCTTCAATTACCAACCTTGCTTAAAAACAATCTTCTACGTACTGGTGACCATGTTGAAGAATGTGATTAAGTGGATTTGTGTTTTTTTTTTCAACACCGATAACACTGAATCTCGTAATAACTTATTGAATAATAAATAAATAAATAATATAGCATTCGATTCTCCACTCCACTACCACTCCACAGAAATATCATTCAAATACAATCGGGTTTTATAATATGTACAGAGTTTTCTTGAGGTAAATTAGCACACAATTTGTTCACAGATAGTAAATCATAATGGCAATTGGGGTTTCTTATCTGAACCACAAAGTCACAAATGCTCATGGTTTTGGGATTCTTTTCTCAGGGGAAACTCCTATTTTGAGTGTGGCTTAATCTTTAATATATGTAATCAATAAAAAGTAAAGACTGAGAATAAAAAAAACTCTCATCAATATCTGAAATAAAAACAGAAAATGTTGGAAACACTCAGCAAGGGAGGCAGCATCAGTGGAAAGGGAAACAACCAATACCTCATCAGAACTAAGCACTGTAGCAAAGTTCGGCATATCCAGTTCTTGATGCTGGATCAATAGTCTATCAACTTAAAACAAGTAAATACAGTAGCTCAAGAGAGAATATGGAGACAAGGAACTGCAGATGCTGATTTACCAAGGAAAGACACAAAATGCTGGAGTAACTCAGCGGATCAGGCAGCATCTCTGGAGAACATGGATGGATGATTTTCAGGCGGAGACTCTTCTTCAGTCAATAGAGCCTTGCAATAAACTCTAAACGGGATTGAATCAAAAATATGCATTTATGTCAGTCAGTTAATCATACAGATACGTATCCATTAGGTGTTACTCAAATCCATCTGCCTAAGAGCCTGTTTTTCCAATTTAGTCACATGTAGGAAGAAAAGTGTCTTAGTTGACAACAATAATTTATGTAGACTTTATCAAGGCCTGACTTTTAAATTCACCATTGAAACCAGCACTAATTTAATGAATAAAAAATATATAAACTATATAGTATTCAATTTCCACCTCACTCTACAGATATATCATTTACATGCAATTATGTTTTATAATATGTAAAGAATCCTCTTGAGGTAAATCAGCACACATAATTGGAATTGGGGTTTCTTGACTGAAACACAAACTCACAAATGTCCATTAGGTTATGAACAGTAAAAGGGTTTCAACAAAATCAACAATATTGTAAAAGAACCACTTCTGTGAAAACGTGGTGATTTTTTGTCAAAGACAGCCACTGGTTATCATCAAACCAGGAATTGCACATGTTTGCATTTAGCAAATTTACCTAATCACATGTAATCATGTGGAGAAACATGGTTAAACGTTCTAAAGTGTGAGTTTAAGAACGTAATTATTCAAGTAAAATAAAACTAAGTTAGGATATTTCAATAAACCAGAAATATTTAGGAAATCGATAAATACATTGTATACTTTGTGCAACTGTTAGAGCTGCTGCCTCACAGTGCCGGAGAACCGGATTCAATCTTGACCTTCTGTGTGGTTTGCACATTCTCCCTGTGATCACGTGGCATCTCTCTGGTATCCTCCCATGTCCCAAAGACGTGTGGGTTTGTAGGTTAATTGGCCTCTGGAAAATTGTTGGGAGTGAATGTTAAAGTGGGATGACATAAAACTAGTATTAATGGATGATCAATGGTCGGCATGGACTAGGAGGCTGAAGGGCCTGTTTCCATGCTGTATCTTTCAATCAATTAATATGTTCAAAGGCGTTTACCAAGTGTAAAGGATACTTACACCTGGAAGCTCGGCAATGCAATTTGGACTAAATAGTAATGTCAATATGCTGCAGTCTCCCTCCAGAACTTCATTCCACTAGCTTCAATAGAATGAATTTTGGAGGTAAACTGGTCTATTCTCAGATAGCAGTCTCTACCATATCACTGCCTCACCCATTGTAACCGATACATCAGTGGCTCCACGTACCAACTGATCAAGGGCACACTCCTTGGTGTTAATCATTGACCAAGCATTTCACCGTGGAATCAGCATGTTTTCACACAAAGGATTCTTCTTTTTCAGCATTGCGCATCAGTTAGTCTTTAGAGTTACAGCACGGAAACAAGCCCTTCAGCCCACTGAGTCCACACCACCAGCAATCACCATGTACACTAGCACTATCTGACACAATAAGGACAATTTACAATTTTACCAATGCCAAAAAACCTGCATACCTCCACATATTTGGAGTGTGAGAGGAAACCGACACAACCCATGGTCAGGATTGAACCCGGGTCTCTGGCGCTGTAAGGCAGTAACTCTACCGCTGTGCCAGTGTACCGCCCCAAGGAGCAGAATGCTCCTTGTTTCCAGTAAGATTTCCAAAGCATTTCTCAGCAATCTGCAGGATTACCAACAGCTGTCAATCTATTTCAATCTAATGTTTTACTGACATTTTGCCAGGTAGTTTTCTGATAATGACAACCTCATTTATGGAGCACCTTTAATTAACCAAAACATCCCTAGACAGACAGCAGAGTTTTTGGATGATGTCTGATTGCTAGAATAGAATGAGGGAGAGCTGCCTGTTGGAATAGTCATGTGTTGAGACAGCAAAAAGCGTTTAGACAGGGCTGGAATCGTGCAGTATTAAGTGTTGGAGATGGCAGGGGGTATAAGAGTGAAAACTCAATCTGAGCATATTTGACATCCTGTTTATAATAAAGCATATTTGGAAGCTCTTCATGATCAGACTATTTCAGATTTAAGCTATTACCAGATAACGAGGGAATGATTTTCTAACCATGAGTGACATTCATGACTTCAGTTTTCCCAAATTTAGTTAAAGGAAAGTTCATCTTATCCATTACTGGATGTTGGATAAACAGTCTGACAATTTAAAATATGTAAGAGGGTCAATAGAGGGTTGCAGTACAAGTTGTACCACATCCCCTAAATTAGTATTACCACCAGAACTACTTATCCATAGAAATTCCCAAATTCTACTACTGGCTCAACCCACTGCTTATGAATTCCTTATCCCTAAATGCGTTACCTCCCAGTGAGATGATTCCCATACAATACTGGCCAACTTATCTTATTCGACCCTCCTTTAATTCAAAGATATTCAAATATGGTGCCATTGGCATGCAAATATCTGGCCCCATACTTAATGAAGAAACAAGGAACTGCAGATGCTGGTTTATACCAGAGATAGTCACAAAGGTCTGAAGTAACTCAGCAGGTAAGGCAGCATCTCTGGAGAAAAAGGTTAGGTGTGGTGTTGGGTCTGAAGAAGGGTCTTGAACTGCAACGTCACCCAGCCTTTTTCTCCAGAGAAGCTGCCTGACGCGTTGAATTACTCCAGTATTTTGTAACTATCTTTGGCCCTATACTATGAGAAAAAGCCAAGGCATAAGATTTCATTTCATGTTCCAAAGTTAATGTTTACTGTTATATAAACACATTTAAAGAGCACAACTTAAACCAGTTAACATACCAGAAGAGCTTGTCAAGATAAATCACCCACATCGAGATATGAATTAGAGACCCAGGCATTGAATATGCAGTCAACCGGACAACTAAGTCACAACAGTTTTTAAGTAATTATTTTAAAATCCTTGACCTGAAACATCAATCTTCCTCCCTAGGTTCTGCCCACGCTTTTGAAGTTTTTTGTTTTCATTTCATATCTGTATTATTTTGATTTTTGGTCAAATAAATCTAGCTGCGGCACTGTTAAAATGATCAGATTTGATGCCTCAGCCACCATTACTAGATTTACTAAAACAAGTAATTTGTCAAAATTCTATATAATCAATATAAGCCCTTGATTTCAATTTCAACTAAAATCTTAATTTCTCCATACTCAACAATAATATCTGAAGAGTCAATCTGTAAAGTTTCCGAGCAAATTTTCTCAACTTTCTGGACAATTGTTTAAAAGCCATATTTGTGCAGGTAAAGTGTACATGTAGTAATAGAAGTAGAGATGTTGTCCATTGACTAAATTGAACAGAGGAACAAAAGGTGCTGTGAATACAAATACACAAACCATGGAAAGCTAAGACACAAGTTGATAAGGTCGTAGGAATGCAAAGCAACCACTGTGGTTAAGTTCCAGTAAATTAAATGAAGTAAAGTTGTGTTGAACTTGCTTTGAACCTTGGTCAGATCACTCGGAGTACTGCATTTAGTTTTCTCATACATTCTCTCATTTTGTCCTGGACCAGCCACATGGAAGCTATGGCCAAGAAAGCACACCAATGCCTCTACTCCCTTGGAAGGCTTAGGAAGTTTGGCATGCCCCCAACAACCCTCACCACAGATGCGCTGTAGAAAGCATTTTATCGTGATGCATTACAGCTTGGTTTGGGAACAGCCCCACCCAAGACCGCAAGAGAGTTGCAGAGAGTTGTGGACATAGCACAGACCATCACGCAAACCAACCTCCCTTCCTGACTCCATGTACACTTCACACTGCCTCGGCAAGGCAACCAGCATATTCAAGGGCCAGTCTCAACCTGGTCACACCCTCTTTTCTTGTCTCCCATCAGGCAAGCGGTACAGAAGTTTGAAACTGCATACCTCCAGATTCAGGAAAAGTTCATTCCCAGCATTTATCAGGCAATTGAATGGTCCTCTCATCAGCTAGAGTGTGACCCATCTACCTCATTGGAGACCTTTGAACTATATTTAATCCGACTGTTTTACCTTGCACTAAATGTTGTACCCTTTATCCTTTATCTGTACACTGTGGACGGTTTGATTGTATTCGTGTATAATCTTTTCATTTGCTGGATAGCACACAAACAAAAACTTTTCACTGTACCTCAGCACACATGACAATAAGAAATTAAACTAATCTAAACTAATTAAATATAGGTAGAGGCCATTTGATCTTTTGAGCTGATGCCAGCTCTCACAGCCTCCCAATCAATACATTCTCCATTTATTCCCTTGCAACTTATTCCCTCACATGCTTATCAACTCTCCCCTGATCTTCCTCTGATCTCCCACTGCCCACCTTGGCTTGATGCATCAGTGTGATGACTCTTTGAGTGCTCTTTCCAGAGTACAATCTATTGTCATGTAATCTTTTAAATCTCTTTTCTAGTTGTTAGATATAACTATATTCTGCATTCTGGATCTTCCCCTTTACTCTATATATTGTACACAAAAATGCTGGAGAAACTCAGCCGGTGCAGCAGCATCTATGGAGCAAAGGAAATAGCAACGTTTCGGGCCGAAACCCATTCTTCAGTCTTCGGCCCGAAACGTTGCCTATTTCCTTCGCTCCATAGATGCTGTTGCACCCGCTGAGTTTCTCCAGCATTTTTGTGTACCTTCGATTTTCCAGCATCTGTAGTTCCTTCTTAAACTCTATATATTGTACTTGAGTTTAACCATTAGATTTATCTATATATGTTACCATTAATCAGACTTTACACTCTCTTTAATCGGATTTTACGGGACTTTTATCTTGCACTAAACGTTATTCCTTTCATCTTGTGGACGCCTTAAACATGTGATGTCTTTTGTCCGACTGGTTAGCATGCAATAAAAAAGCTTTTCACTGTACCGTGTACACATGACAATAATAAACTACACTAAACTAACATCATCTGATCTGAATGGACAACATACAAAACAAAGCTTTTCACTGTACCTCTGTACATGTGATGTTACTAAACCTAAACCTAAACCTAATTCTAAATCTAAATCACCTATACTAAGGTAATTTTGAGTGGTCAACTATTGTGCCAGAAGATGGATATAAAGTGCTGGAGTAACTCAGTGGGTCAGGCAGCATTTCTCGAGAAAAGGAATAGGTGACGTTTCGGGTGGAGACCGTTCTTCAGATTGGCAGTCCAGGGAAAGGAAATCTGGAGAACCTGTGCAATTTCTTCCTACACAATGAATGTGCCAACATGCCTTAGTAGGCACTTGTAGAAAGCCCAAGCAGTGACAGAGAATTGCATGCTGCATGCTAACCGAACCCAAGGTCAGTATTGAATCTGGGACATGAGAATTGTGAGGCAGTGGCACTATTTTCCCATCAAAGTTGAAGTGTGAAGGGCGACTCACAAGACTCTTTAAAAGCATGAAATGTTTTGATCGAGACACAAGAGACTACAGATGCGGGAATCTTGAGCAACAAAGTGCTGGAGGTATTCAGCGGGTCAGGCAGCATCTGTGGAGAGAATGGACAGATGAACATTTCAGGTGAACGTTTGGGGTTGGGATCCCTCTACCAACTGATTGTAGTAGAGGGGGAGAGAGCTGGTAAAGAGAAGTGGGGGCGGGACAAGGCCTGGCGAGGGATATGTCATTTCAGGTGAAGGGGGGGTATTTGGCAGATGGGGGGGGGAGTAGGTTTTGATCCGGTAGACAAGTTGGAAGCAATCAACTCAAATTGGTCACCTAAAAATAAAAAAGGAAACTCAGAAGAAAATCTTTAGCCAGAGAGTAGAGATAATATTTAATGACTGCTGAAGGATGGTATAAAAGCATAAATGATTTTAATGGAAAGCCAGATAAGAACTTGTGGGTAGAGAAATAAAGGATTATGTTGAAAAAGACACAAAATGCTGGAGTTGCTCAGCAGGCCGAGCAACATCCCTGGAGAACTTGGATAGGTTAAGTTTAGGGATCCAACCTGAAACGTCACCCATCCATGTTCTTCATGGATGCTGCCTGATCCCTTATGTTACTCCAGCACTTTGTGTCTTTTTTTGTAAACCAGCATCTGCAGTTCCTAAATTCTGCAAAGGATTATGTTGATTGAGGTGGAATTGAAAGAGGCTCAAGTGGACTAAAAATGTTGAAATGGTTGGGCCAAATGGTGCATGTCTGAATTAAACTAATCTTTGACACTTTGTGTAAACTGGGACTCAATTTTCCATTCCCAGAGTTCATCATCTCAAATATATGTCAAATTGTTTACGAATCAAATAATATCAACAATTCCCACGAAATGTTGTCTGCCTCTCCCCAGTGTCAAAAGATCTGAAGTAAATTGGGTTTACATAGAAACATAGAAACATAGAAATTAGGTGCAGGAGTAGGCAATTCGGCCCTTCGAGCCTGATCATGGCTGATCAATATGATCATGGCTGATCATCCAACTCAGTATCCAGTACCTGCCTTCTCTCCATACCCCCTGATCCCTTTAGCCACAAGGGCTAATTTGGGTTTAATTTTGGGTTTACTGATATTAAAACATTTTCTCCAGTTGCTCCAGTTTCCTCCCACATTCCAAAGATGTACAGGTTTGTAGGTTAATTGGGTTCGGTCAGTTGTAAAACTGCCCTTCGTGTGTAGGATAGTGCTAGTGTATGGGGTAATCGCTGGTCAGTGCGGACTCGGTGGGACGAAGGGCCTGTTTCCACGCTATATCTCTAAAGTCTAAAGTGAAGTTCAGATGAGTATACAACATCCTTTTGGCCAATTTAGAATGGGTTTTGCAAAGAGCATGGTTTCCCATTTGTTTGGAGAACCTTATATGAAGTTGGAAAGGCCAGTGGAATTAGGAGGAGAACAATGTTTAAACAATGCACAT
Organism: Amblyraja radiata; assembly: GCF_010909765.2. Taxonomy (NCBI): domain Eukaryota; kingdom Metazoa; phylum Chordata; class Chondrichthyes; order Rajiformes; family Rajidae; genus Amblyraja; species Amblyraja radiata. Next base: position 25,655,777 of record NC_045964.1, on the reverse strand, counting down.
TCTCTTATAGTGCTGCATAGCAAATCTGGGCCCAAGAATAATGTTCTCGATGTTTGGCCAGACCTTGCTGCAGTTTTAATTTGGTGGCCATTTAACAGCATTACAAAACAAGAAATAACTGAAGCAGTTTTCAACGAGCTGACAGGGCTTATTTTACTGATTCTGATGGATATAGAGCTCACAAATATGACTGTAATGAAAAAAAAGCATAATTTCCTTCAAATTGTGACATTTAACTGATTTGAAATAGGATAAGCTAAAATATTAAAACATTTGCATTGAAGAAGAAAAAAGAAGACTGCAAAAAATATATTTTTTAGTGCAATAACATAATGAGCAAGTAAAGTCCATTGTAATGCAAGTGATAGATTGTATGTTCCATTGTCGAGGTACGATTAGGATTGTGCAGGTTGGTTCAAGAATCTGAGAGACGTAGAAGTTTTAGTGTTTTAGAAGAAGGCATGGCCTGGGTAGTGGGGATTCTTGATGATAGATGCTGGGAGGGGAAGCCTGTGTCCCAGATGGACCGGGCAACGAAGTATAATGGAAGATCGGAATTCATGGTTAGCATATGGCTTGGGGGAATTGAAAAGGACACAAAGAGTTGGAGTAACTCAGCGGTCAGGCAACATCTCTGGAGAACATGGACCTCCTCTAACCTCATCTACTACATCCGGTGTTCCCAATGAGGTGTCCTGTACATCAGTCAGACCATTTTACATGGCAACCATTGTACTGAACATTTGCACTCTGGCCACCAAGGCCTATTGAATCTCCCAATATCGAACCATATTAATTCTCCTTCCTGTTCCCATACTGACCTTTCTGTCCTGGACCTCTCCATTGTCAGAGTGAGGCAACACGGAAACAGGAGGAAATGCTTATTTTTCTAAGCATGTTCAGCAGATCTGCTGCCTGACCCATTGAGTTACTCCAGCACATTGTGGCCATTCATCTCTAGCCTCTTGTACTCAACCAATGGCTCCATCTACATTTCAGACTACCTCAGTAAGGCCCCCAGCATAATCAAGAGCCAGTCTCACTGCCGACATTCCCTCGTCTCCCCTCTCCCATCAGACAAGTGGTACAGAAGTTTAGAAATGTGTACCTCCAGATTCAGGGACAGTTTATTCCCAGCGGTTTTCCGGCAACTGAATAGCCCTCTCACCATCTAGAGAGCAGTCCTGACCTCCCATCTACCTCATTGGAGACCTTTGAACTATTCTTAATTGGACTTAATCTTGCACTAAATGTTATACCCTTTATCCTGGATCTGTACACTGTGAATAGTTTGATTGTAACAATATATAGTTCACATTCGCTGAATGTATAGCACACAACAAAAAAGCTTTTCACTGTACATCAGTACATGTGGCAATAATAAACTTAACTCAACTAAACCTCTGAAAGAAAATCACTTGTGCGCATTTGGTTCAGTTAAAATCATAGAAAAATTTGTCCGCAACATTTCAATGAGGACCAAATTGTGAAGTGGACAAAATGATTAGAAACAACATCGCCTTAGAGTTTTGATAAGCCAGTCCAAGGAAAGGCAATTAGATCACCAAGGAGTTTTTATTTTGCTGATTGCTCCAAGTTACCTGCAAATATTGGATGGAGTTGTTGAACAATTTGTCCTGACACAGCTTGGACATTGAAGAGATTTTATTTCTACAAATGCCTGAAAAACTGGGACAAAGTGCAAACATTTCTCTCTGAAACAACAGCAGCTGTTTCCAGAAGAACAAAAATGAGTAGGGATCACTAATGTTTTCAGAGAAAAGGGAGAACATTTTCATAAATGTGGCAGAAAATCCCAACTAAATATTTGAACTGCTGGTAGTAGTTCAAATCAAATACTACACACCTCAACAACATGGTACTGAATTCTTGTAACATTTCTGCAGTGTTTTATAAGGGAAAATGCCACATTCAGTGAGCCAAGCTAACTACTGGAAAATGCAAATGCAATAGGTGCAACCTCTTGGAGATCTCCTATTATTTTAAGAAGGAATTGCAGATGCTGGAAAAATCGAAGGTAGATAAAAATGCTGGAGAAACTCAGCGGGTGAGGCAGCATCTATAGGTGACGTTATGGGTTGAGACCCTAATGTTATAATCCTTGTAGCTCAGGACTCTTTCGTCTAAGATCTTCAACATAAGGCAGTCCCCAGGTTGTGTGAGACTTCATCTACACTTCACGCTGCCTCAGCAAGGTTACCAGCATAATCAAGGACCAGTCTTGCCCGGTCACTTCCTCTTCTCCCCTCTCCCATCAGGCAAGAGATACAGAAGTTTGAAAACGCATACCTCCAAATTCAGGGACAGTTTCTTCCCAGTTATTATCAGGCAACTGAACCGTCCTCTCACCAGTTAGAGAACAGTCCTGACATCTTGCACAAAACATTATACCCTCTATCCTGTATCTATACACTGTGGACGGCTTGATTGTAATCATGTATAGTCCTTCCACTGACTGGATAGCATGCAACAGAAAAGCTTTTCCCTGTACCTCAGTACACTTGACAATGATAATAAACAAAACTAAGCCAATCAATCAATCAATCAATCAATCAATCAATCAATCAATCAATCAATCAATCAATCAATCAATCAATCAATCAATCAATCAATCAATCAATCAGTGTTATTCATCACATTGCACACAAAGTGCAAGTGAAATGAATTTGCCAGCAGCAGTGCAATGAAAAAGAAACACACAAAAACACAATAAAAACTTAACACAATTTAAACTAAAGTTCCGTTCTGACAACTCTCCGTAAGCTGATTTCTCCACATATCAGAGGTGTCCATACCTATGCCTCTCATAATTTTTTACACTTCTATCGTCTCCCCTCAACCTCTTACATTCCAGATAAAAGAGAGTAAGTTAAGGAGTTTCAGAGAATATCTTTTATTTAGTCGTTGATGTGCTATTAAAAGCTTGAACAAGCACAAGTTGCCTCCGTTAAAATTAAAAAAAAACACCTTGGATATTGAAAGGGTTTTCCTTTCATGACTGCCTGGAAATCTGGCACCAAGTGGAAATGTTTCAGTGTATCAGCGGTAGATCTGTTCAGAGGAACTCTGCATAAGAGGAAAGTAGCATTACTAGTTCCAAGAAAAAATGCAGATGACTGTGGATATGGCAGAGAGCCAGAAATAAATGTTTAGGTTTGAAAGTTAAATTGTTTCCCGGAAGTAGTTCAGATCAAACACCCCGTCCCTTAATGACATTATAATAAATTGCTTTAAAACTTTCATCGGTTTCAGCTAAGGAAATTAAGTCAGGAGGTCTGAGCTTCATCTGCAGAATTCAGCTACAGGCTTTTATGACCGGTCTCAATAAAGGCGGGCTCAACTTTCACACTGGGCAGCTTATATAAGCCAGGCATAACTTGCTGTCAAAAATATATTGGTATCAAAACAGCACTCTGTGTACTCTCAAAACTTGATAAGAGATGAGAATATGTTTTACAAAATTGTACTTCTTCGACTCTGCATCTTCTTAATTTGAAGTTCCTAACAAAATCTCAGGATATTGCAAAGTACAGGATATTGGGCCAGCACAATGGCGCAGTGGTAGAGTTGCTGCCTTACAGCGCCAGAGAACCGGGTTCAAACCTGATTACCGGTGCTGTCTGTATGGAGTTTGTACGTTCTCCCTGTGACCACGTGAGTTTTCTATGGGTGCTCCAGTTTCCACCAACACTCCAAAGACGTACGTGCAGGTTTGTAGGTTAATTGGCTTTGGTTAAATTGTAAATTATCCCTAGTGTGTAGGATAGTGTTGGTGTATAGGATCATCGCTGGTCAGCACGGACTCAGTGGGCCAAAGGGCATGTTTCCACGCTGTGTCTCCAAAGTCTAAAAAGTCTATTTTACAACTAATAACTTACTTTGCAAACATAACCACAGCCATAATGGCAACCCAAATGTCCATGCAATTAAAACTATTTGTCTGTTTTAGTGGGGTTGATTGGGAAGTGGTAATTAGAACATCAAAAAAATCTCTTTCTCTTCTTCGGTATAGAGCCATGTGATGTTTTGGACCAGTCATGGAGAGCCAAATGGAGTCAGGTTATCTTCCGAGGCAAAAGATGAATGCATATGAACTTCAAAAGCAGCTTCACTATTTGTCTATCCACCCAGAGTTTGAAGACCAAGTATGATATAAACTAGCATGGAGATGAGGCGGAATTTCACTAGCCAGAGTATGCCAATGGTAAATAAATTATATTCAAGCAGTCATATTGACATAATAAAAGTACCCACTTGTTAGAAATCCAAACTACTTTGTGAAACTATCAATCACAAACAAAAAGCATCCAAATGCCAGAAAGACTGTAAATGAAGCACCAACTTTACAGAAAGGGAAAATGTTGGAATTTCTACCACTGTTGGGACTTGCACTTGGAAGTTTTCATTGGAGAAGGCCAGAGGACATTTGCTCATTTTTTTACCTTTAGATGGAGAAATCAGTGTTTAGGACAGAGCAGGGTAACAAACTGCAAGTAAGAATTTAATTGTGCTGTTTTTGGACATAAAACACTCTTGACTTTTTAAGCATAAAGAAGCCAATGAATGAGGAAGAAAATGCAATTCTTGCTCAAAGGGTGATCATGGGCTCAATATAAAAGTCAAACTTAGACTTTAAGTGTCCAACAATTTACAGCACTATACTTTGCTTTGGATAACATCAAAACATGGACCTCCATGAATCCCACGCCTGCCCGTGGGATTTCCACTCATTAGCTCTGCCTTAATCCCAGTCCATTTCTTGGGGATGTTATTAACATATTGAGAGCAGGCAACAAGAGCAGTTGACAGACAGTATGAAAGAGAAAATCATCAGTACCTTTTCAAACCTTATCAATCAGCACAGCCCAAGTTGTCTCGTGAACCCTTGTATTACTTGATATTTCAAATAACAGATTCCAAATTTTATTTATCGAAGAAATTGAACACACTCTGAAGAAGCTCCACTCAAATAAATATTTTTCTAGCTGGATAGACTGTACTTCTAAGGTTCAGCTAACTGTTGAAACACAATTGTTCCTACCATTCACCAAATGTTCAAAAACTATTTAAAACATTTAAAGCATTATGAACTTCAAAAGTTATTAGAAAATTGAAGACATTCAAAGACACCTAAAATCTCCAGAAAAACAAGTGCATAATGCAATAATTCAAATTAGCTCAATTAATTAAAATTGTAAATACCCTGGTATTTACCTTTCTCCCTCACAGCCACCCCTCTCCAATTAAATGAATGAAAGCATGATTCCATGTGCAGTTGTTCCAGTGTAACAATTGAGGAAGTTGCAACTCTGCCAAAGAGCCTAGTATGGCGTGCAGTTGGAAGATCATTGGCAAGGATCCTAGAGGAAGACTTTAAACTTTTGAGATACAGCGCAGAAACAGCCCCTTCAGCCCACCAAGTCCACACTGACTAACGATCACTCCATACACTAGCACTATCCTAGGCACTAGGGAAAATTTACAATTTTACCAAAGCCATTCAACCTACAAACCTGTACGTCTTTGGAGTGTGGGGGGAAACTGGAGTACCCACAGAAAACCCATGCAGTCAAAGGGAGAATGTACAAACTCCATAACTAACTTTACTGAACGTTTTTCCTTCCGCCCACAATTTTTAATATGTAAAATAATATGTGTGTGTTTAGGATTGTGTTTATAGCTTGTTTGGTTGTTTGTTTGTTTGTCTTTTTGCACAAAGTCCGCGAGCATTGCCACTTTTCATTTCACTGCACATCTCGTATGTGTATGTGACGAATAAACTTGACTTGACTTGACTTGGCTTGAAGACAGCACCCGTGTCTGTATTGCATTTAGGTTTTTATAACAGTAATCAATTATGCAAAAATATTCTGGTTTGCAAACGTGAAAAGTGTTTGAATCACTTAAGAGTGTTGCAATCACTAAACATGTCAAAGATCAGAAAGCCACCAGATCAGATTTACTTCAAGTTAACTGGTTACAGAATGTGCCAAAGGTAAATCAATCACAACTGTTACGGTTTTCAAGGGGCAGCAGAGTGGCGCAGCGGTAGAGTTGTTACCTCACAGCGCCAGAGACCTAGGTTCGATTCTGGTAACATTTGTAAATTATCCCAGGATTGTGCTAGTGCACGGGGGGGTGATCGCTGGTCAGCAAGGACTCGGTGGGCTGAAAGTACTGTTTTCACGCAGTATGTCTAAAGGTTGAAATCCAGCAAAGAATGAGTTTGCAGAAATCTTCAGGAACTGAATTGCGATACTTTGTTTCTTTCTTCCTCTCCAATCTAATCCTACTTTGGTTTCACCTGATTTGTCACTAATAAGCCAAGTGTAGATCTGGTATCTGTAAATTACTGTAGACTTTGGACATTAGTGATACAGCGTGGAGACAGGCCCTTCGGCACACCGGGTCTGCATTGACCGGTGATCACCGCATACGCTAGCACTATCTACTCACTAGAGACAATTTACAGAAGCCAATTAACCTACAAACCTGCACATCTTTGGAGTGTGGGAGGAAACTGGAGCACCTGGAGGAAACCCATGCAGTCACAGGGAGAACGTACAAACTCCATATCGACAGTCAGGATCGAACCAGGGTCTCTGGCGCTGTAAGACAGCAATTCTACTACTGCGCTACTGTGCTGCCTAATAAGCCTGGGTGTGGGTGGATAGTAGGACAATCAGACAGAGGTTAACAGGCAAGTAAGGGAGAATAGGTTATGGGAATGTAAAGAGAGGAAAGGAAGTGATGGCTTTACTCTGAAATTCAGCATGGGCTCCATGGGCCAAATGGCCTATATCCATGTTATAATAAAATATGAGAAATATCATTGTTCATTCATCAATTAAACTTTATATTGTAACTTCAATGAACAAATGACAAACAAATCCAGTTGGATCAAGAAATGTATGGCATGATTAAGGGGAGCAATACTATTGTTGTCAGGCTGACAGTAAAGTGGCACAAATTGTCCACCAGTGGCAGCAGTTTGTAACTCATATATACCACACGTTACTGGCCAATTTGTGATTTAATAATAACACGTGTCATTCGCACATCATTATTTTTTAACTAAATCTGGGCAAATAGTTCCAAGGCCATTAGATTATGTCATTTTCATACATTTGCCAAGTCCCTTTTCATAAACAGATCAACTGTGTTTACCCATAAATTGTAATGTAACGTAAAATGTAAAACGTAGCCTTTCATGTTTTTTGCCAGAGTTCAATTTTGAAAAAAATAAGTTGAAAATCCATAAAGTAAAACAAATTTTCTGCAACATTATATCCACTGCTTGATGAGTGAAATGGGAAATATACATATATATGGCAGTGGGGTAGAAAGAATCTGTAAAACAGGAAGAGAATTGTCAAAGTTGGCAAATCCGGAGAAGAATTGAGGAGATTATTTTTTTTTTCACGGACAGAATGCCTTTTCTGTTGAGTTACTCCATGAGTAACTACAGAGGGAATTGGGAAGTTACCTGAGGCGGACATAGTGGGATGTCTCCCTCTCCCTCACTTGTCTGTGGCTCCCTGCATCCATGGGCTGAAATACTGACAGAGAGGTGGGATGGTAGAAGGAAGGAACGACCGGTGAAAAGTTAGTCAGCATCAGAAAAATACAGACCATCTGATCTCAATGGAAAAACCATCTTAAAATAAATCAAGGCAGACTTCCAGCTTTCTGGCTGGTATGATTGCCTGGCTAGGTATGGGCGGTGGGAAGTGGTGGCTGCAGTAAGGAATCCATAGAGATGGTTGTCGGTTGTTAAGCAGTTGTTGGTGGCACAGTGGCGCAGCGGTAGAATTGCTGCCTCAAAACGCCTGAGACCCAGGTTCGATCCTGACTACATATGCTGGCTGTACAGAGTTTGGATATTCTCCCCGTGACTGTGTGAGTTTCCTCTGGGTGCTCCGGTTTCATCCTGCATCCCAAAGACGTGCAGGTTTGGAGGTTAATTGGCTTCTGTAAATTGTTCCTAGTGCGTAGGATAGAAATAGCGTACGGGTGATTGTGGTCGGTGCGGACTAGGTGAGCCTAAGAACCTATTGCATCTTTACACGAAACTAAACCAAATGCAAAGGACTCATAGCCACACTGGGGTTGTCAAGGCTTCCTTGAGAGATTGGGAGGTCTTTTGGGGTTCTTTGAACCAATGAATAGTCTGCAATTTTGTAAAGCACACTTGAACCTATTTAGACCAGGTGGCACACACTCACCTTGAACCATTTGGATGGACCAGTACAATATAAGTTAAACATACATTTGTGCAACCTGTCTGCAGTGTAAAATATCTCCATGTCATTCTAAAAAGCCTGAATACATATGGGGGGACTGTGAGCCTCAGCTCACAGAATGAGCAGTTAGACCTGCCAGGTTTAGTACTGTACCCCCACCATTGGCGTTCATTACCAGTATGGAAAAGGCTGATAGTGGTATGAAGAAAGTAAGATTGCAAAACTAAAGATGTCTCGCAGCTCTGTTGGGGTCATATGCAGTGTGGTTACTTCAGGGTAAAGCCAGTTATTTAATTACAGGTGCCTTCAGGCAACCTTGAATCAGGCTGCACCCCATGTTAATCAGACATCCTCATCAGGAGGCATTCTCAAATAACAAGCTGCATTCCAAAATTTTAATTTAAAAAATCCCTTTGCAACACATTCCAATCATCTTGCCTCAGCTGCAATATTTGGAGGAGAACGAATGTGTGTGAATGAGATTGATAAAGAACAAATTAATTACTTTGCCACAGCTGAATGGTGTGCAATCACAAGCAACTGTCTTAAATGTAGTCAATGAGTTTTAAAAAATCAAAATATTCTGGTGATGCATTGTTTGACCACAGATTTGGTTAAGAGCAATTGGATGCCCTCCAAAGAGAGGCTAATCTACACCACATAGAGCTCAGACAACAGTGAGTAAAAAAAAAGCCAAGCCAATCATTTTGAAACTGTGACTAAAATGACTCTTCTTGCCTCTGCCAAAGGAAAGGTCACTTGAGATCAGCAACTCAGCTAAATATTCCTTGCCTCCTTCACGAGGTTTTATCAACTAAAATGGGAAGAGTGACTGATAATGTAAAAACAAATAGTACCTTCAATCTGAAGCACAAATAGAATACCTTGTGAAATGGTACATTTTTGTATTAGCTACTGTATATTTAAATTAATTATAGTTTCCTCAATTATCAAGAAAATGTTCTCGGTTTAGTTTAGTTTAGATTAGTTTATACTGTCACATGTACCGAGGTGCAGTGAGAAGCATTTGTTTACGTGCTATCCAGTCAAAGAAAAGACCCTGCATCAATATACATGGGAATAAAGGAGAAATAATTGAGAGCAAATGGTGAAGAATGTGAGAATAATAACTTGTTCTTAGGTACACAAAAATGCTGGAGAAACTCAGCGGGTGCAGCAGCATCTATGGAGCGAAGGAAATAGGCGACGTTTCGGGCCAAAACCCTTCTTCTTAGTTTGTGTGTTTAAAACGCTGTTAAGAACACAGCGGCGCATTGGAGGTGGACGGTGGCACAGCGGTAGAGTTACTGCCATACAGTTCCAGGGACAGGTTTCGAGCCTGCCGGGTGCTGTCTGTGTGGAGCTTGTACGTGCTCCCTGTGACCACGTGGGTTTTCTCCGGGAGCTCTGGTTTCCTCCAACACTCCCTAGATGCACAGGTTTGTTGATTAATTTGCTTCAGTAAAAGTTATAAATTGTCCCTAGTGTGCAGGATAGTGCTAGTGTACGGGGTGATCACTGGTCAGCATGGACTCAGTGGGCCGAAGGGCCTGTATCTGTGCTGTATCATTAAAGTCTAAAGTCTAAAGTGAAGTTTAAAATCATTCTTAAATTGTGAACCCTTATTTTGAAACAGTGACCTCTACTTCTATATTCTCCTGTAAGAGAAATCATCTTTTCCAAGTCCGCTCTGTCAAGACCCCTCAATATATTGTAGAAGTCATATTCATGGAATTGTTCAAATCAATTTACCATCATATCCATGCCAGGACTTCATACGAGCTGCAAAGCTCTGCATTTGTTCCATATTTTCCCATTTCAAGTCTATATCTAATTCTCTTTGAAAGTTACTTCTGAATCAGCTTCCACCACCCTTTGAGGGTGATTTTTTACCTAACAATGACCCAGGGGATGATAACATTACTTGCCCTTTAGATTGCCCTGGGGGAATGGTAGTGAGCAACTTTCTGTGGTGAGGTAAATCCACTATGTCCATTAACTAAAGACGTCAAGGATGATATCCAGCAATATTGAAAGAATAATTATATATTTCCATGGTGTGGGACCTGAAGGCAAACTTGTATTGTGTCTGCTGTTTAGTTTAGTTATAGTTTGGAGATAACAGGTGTAAACAGCGGTTAGCATATGATGAGCGTCTGATGACATGAGGCCTGTACTCGCTGGAGTTTAAAGAATGAATGGGAACATCATTAAAACGTACAGAATAGTGAAAGGCTTGGATAGAGTGGATGTGGAGAGGATGTTTCCACTACTGGGAGAGTCTAGGACTAGAGGTCATAGCCTCAGAATTAAAGGATAATATTTTAGGACGGAGATGAGGAGTAACTTCATAGCACTTCATAACTTTCATAGCAAAAGGATTTGAGTATAGGAGCAGGGAGGTTCGACTGCAGTTGTACAGGGTCTTAGTGAGACCACACCTGGAGTATTGCATACAGTTTTGGTCTCCGAATCTGAGGAAGGACATTATTGCCATAGAGGGAGTGCAGAGAAGGTTCACCAGACTGATTCCTGGGATGTCAGGACTGTCATATGAAGAAAGACTGGATAGACTCGGCATGTACTCGCTAGAATTTAGGAGATTGAGGGGGGATCTTATAGAAACTTACAAAATTCTTAAGGGGTTGGACAGGCTAGATGCAGGAAGATTGTTCCCGATGTTGGGGAAGTCCAGGACAAGGGGTCACAGCTTAAGGATAGAGGGGAGATCCTTTAGGACCGAGATGAGAAAAACATTTTTCACATAGAGAGTGGTGAATCTCTGGAACTCTCTGCCACAGAAGGTAGTTGAGGCCAGTTCATTGGCTATATTTAAGAGGGAGTTAGATGTTGCCTTTGTGGCTAAAGGGATCAGGGGGTATGGAGAGAAGGCAGGTACAGGATACTGAGTTCGATGATCAGCCATGATCATATTGAATGGCGGTGCAGGCTCGTAGGGCCGAATGGCCTACTCCTGCACCTATTTTCTATGTTTCTATGTAACTTCTTTAGTCAGAGGGTGGTGAATCTGTGGAATTATTTGCCACAGAAGGCTGTGGAGGCCGTCAGTGGATGTATGTAAGGTAGAAATAGATAGATTATTGATTAGTACTGGTGTCAGAGTGGGGCGAAGGCATGAGAATGGGGTTAGGAGGGGAAGATAGATCAGCCATGATTGAATGGTGGAGTAGATTTGATGGGCAAAATCACTTAATTCTGCTCCAATCATGATTCTATGATTCCTTGAACAGGTCCTTCGGCCCACCAAGTCAGCACCGACCAGCAATCCCTGTACACAAGCACTATCCAACACACGAGGGAGAAATTTACAATCTTTATCAAAGCCAATGAACCTATAAACCTGTATGTCTTTGGAATGTGGGAGGAAACCGGAACACCTGGAGAAAATCCACGCGATCACGGGGAGAACAAACTCCATACAGACAGCACTTGTGGTCAGAATCAAACCCGGGTCTCTGGCGCTGTGAGGCAGCAACTCTTATCACTGCGCCACCGTGCCACCTCACGGTGTCTTTGATCTTTTTAGATAGCATTGAGAGCCTGTATGAGATGAGCTTTGCTGAATTCCAGATCGTAGAGGAGACTTGCTCTCTCCCAAAATCCAAGGGATCTAGCAGGGTTAACTGAATCATCATCAGGGTCAGTTGTCAAATACCATATTGTTACCTAACCCAGGAATACAGGCAGCAAATCCATGCGACCTATTACAATACTGATTAAATGTAAAAACTAGCTGTGGGCCAAAGATCAAAGAGCGGGCGTTTCTGGTCTGTTTAATTCAATATCACATCACATGGCAGCATTGGACTGCTAAGCATTCGGAATCCATGAAACACTTTGAAATATGTTTAACTTTGATGGATTTGACACACCTTTACCACGGAACTGCTTCTCTTTGGGAGGCCTGGTATCACAGGTGGTACAGCACCTGCCTCCAAGCTAAGTTTATGTTAGTTCATCTCAAGTGCTAGTTTACTTTAATACTCCAGGCTTCACCTTTGAACTTTGCAGATGCTATCAGATTACCTCAGCAGCAATTCGTTCACATGCTAACATTTCTATTTTCCATTTTATGAGAAACATGTAGCGTACCTTATGAAACAAAAGTTAAATTAGAATTGGAGCAATCGCCCTGCAGGTTCAAGGCTGGAGGTAAAAAACTTATCGGTAAATGCTTTCACATTTTTTTGAAAGAAAGTTCAGGTTCTGAACTAAAATGACATTCCAATTAGGTGTTCTGCTTACAATCTTTGTGCGTGTTGTGCAGTATAGCAAGATATAATGGCTGGTATTGGCTTATTACCGTCACGTGTGCTGACACACAATGAAAAACGTTGTTCTGTGTGCTATCCGCAATGATCATACCATACAGGAGAACAACAGCCTCCATATCTTTCCTGTTATGGGATGACAAGAACTATACACAATACTCCAGATGCGGCTCAATCTAAGCCCTTTAACAAAATGCGTAAAAATCGTATTCCAAAGAATCCTTCCCAATGGCTTCCCAACAACTGACTCGAGGTTCACTGGCCTTTAATTCCCGGGATATTCTCTAATACCCTCTTAAACAAAGGGAACAATAGATGGCATTAAAGATAAAGAGTTAGTCAATAAATAGGAGTCTGATGCAGGTGTCCTTGTTATCCAGATGTTCCAGGGATGAGTTGCGTGGCCAGGAGATAGTGTCTGGCCTGTTATGACGGTAAAGGAATGGCAGTAAAACTACACTGCCTGGGAGACTGGAGTTGCTGTATGATTTGACAAGTTTCTTAATTATGGTTGTTGGCAGTGTAGTCATTAACTACCCTGTTTTCCTTTGGCCCCAGTTGTTAATGAATTACACAGATGCACCACCATCGGACTAAAGAAATTCCTCTTCATCTCCTTTCTAATGGTACATCCTTTTATTTTGAGCCTATGACCTCTCATTCCGGACTCTCCCAATACTGGAAATATCCTTTCCATGTTCACTCTATCTAGGCCATCCATTAGGACATCAGTTTATTCTGCCCACACTGGGAGGTTGGCACTCAAACGGTTAAATTAGCCCAAGCAGCACAGGATAGCTGCCTTCCTGTTACCTCTGGCCTATGTCAACCATGTGCCTCACAAAACCCCTCTCATCTACAGTATATCAACATATTACCTGCCAGGCTTTGTCCTGTCCTACTCTCTTCCAGCTTTCTCCCCCCACCCCTCCCCACAATCAGTCTTAAGAAGCGTCCTGACCGGAAAAGTCACCTATCCATGTTCTATAGAAATGCTGTCTGACCCACTGAGTAACTCCAGCACATTGTTTCTTTATTTTGTAACCCAGCATCTGCAGTTCCTTGCATCTACATGCATCATAGTCAGTTACCAGATGCACCCCAGCTGAGACGTTCATGAACTATGGGCTCCTTCTTAGAAAGGAAATGAGAAAGAATTTCTTGAGTCAGAAGGTGGTGAATCTGTGGAATTCATTGCTACAGACAGCTGTGGAGGCCGTCATTGGGTATTTTTAAAGCAAAGATTATTAGGTTCTTGATTAGTAAGGGCGTCAAAGGTTAAGGGGAAAATGGGTGATTTTATATAAAGGGCTTGGACTTTATTCACTTTATTCGTGGTGTTGGCTCAGTCTTATGGCAATGTATGAGCCTTGACGAATTTTACTCACTACTGGTGCTGTCAGTGCAGAGTTTGTACATTCTCTCTGTGACCACGTACGTTTTCTCCTATGCTACAGTTTTCTCCCACACTCCAAACATATACAAGTTTGTAGGCTAATTGGCCTCTGTAAATTGTAAATTGTTCCTAGTGTTTGGGATAGTGTTAGTGTGCGGGGTGATTCCTGGTCAGCGTGGACCTGGTGGGCCGAAGGGCCTGTTTCCATGTTGTATCTCGAAAGTCTAAAACCAAACAGAATCCCAAAATAGATGTATGAGACAAATACCTGGAATGTGATGACATATCACATTTTGCGGTCAGATTACGTGGAATACTGCAGCTGGGTGCATGCACAATATGATTAAAGGAAGAACGTCAGAGGAAGGGTGATAATGCTCAGTTTGTGACAAGACTGTCGCAACCACTGACAGAGCAATTCCTGCTGATAAACTTGGGTGGATGTCTCTTTGCTGGAGGCAATATTGCCTCCAATTTGAACTTTAATCAGTCCAAGTGCACAGTCATAGTCATAGAGTCATACTGTTTAGAAACTGACCCTTCAGCCCAACTTGCCCACACTGACCAACTAGTCCCATTTACCTGCGTTTGGCCCTTATCCCTCTAAACCTGTTCTATCCATGTACCTATCTAATTGCTTCCTAAACGTTGCAATAATCCCTGCCTCCTCTGCCCGCTCATTCCTTACACCCATCACCCTATGTGTGAAAAAGTTAGCCCTCAGATTCCTATAAAATCTTTCCTGCTTCACCTTAAACCAAAGTCCTCTGGTTCTCAATTCCCCTACTCTGGGCAAGAGACTCTGTGTGTCAACCCAATCTATTCTCCCTATGATTTTATACACCTCTATAAGATCACTCCTCGCCTTCCTGTGCTCCGGGGAATAGAGTCCTAGCCTGCTCAATCTCTCCCTACCTCTTCTGAGACTTGGTGAAACTTGGTGACTATCACACTGTAACTGCAAGAGACAGGGTTCAGTTTATCATTGGGGCCATCAAAGCTGCCCTGGCTCCTTCTTTTGATCCTTCTTCCCTTTCTCCAAATTTGCAGAGGGGTTTCTTTCAAGAACCCTGTTGTTTAGTTCAGGTTTAGATTTGTTATTGTCATGTACACTGAGATACAGTGAAAAGCATTTTTTTGGTGCTATCCAGTCAAATCTGTTCATACTAATCATGAAGACAAACAAGAGAAAAATACCAAAGTGCTGAATAGTGTGATGCAACTTTGGAGCAGGAATCCATTATTTATAAACAAAGGTTCTTCAAGCTAAATGAAAGTTAAATCTAAATTATGATGGTCTAAACACAGAATGCCAGTGGATCCACTTGGAACTACTCTCTCCAGCCAGCATGCTTCTCCCCTGTGTCAGGAAGGCAAGCGACTTGTAGATGCTCGCAATCTGCTGTGTTGTCCTTGACAAAAGATTACATTGCAGCATTCAGCTACAATAAGATCAGTCACAGTCATAACAAGAGCAATTCAACAAAGTAACGGCAGAGATATCCCAACCATGTGCATATCTAAGAACAATAAAACAATATGTGTTTCCCTCCCTTATAAATGAATGATGCCTTTTTTATTTGTCCTTATCTGGGTCTTATTCTGATCCAGCTGCAGTTTTATAATTGATAACCAAAGCCATGACACTCTTTGATATCGGTGGGGGCGCTGCAATGGCGGCAGCCCTGTCAGCAGCGCGTTAGTTTTTTCAACTTTTTTTATTTTTTTTTAGTATGTTTTAAAGTATGTTTTTAATGTTTCTTTGTGTGTTTTGTGTGGGGGGTGGTGTGGGGGGGTGAGGGGGAAACCGTTTCGGCCGCCTCCTCCATGGAGAGGCGACTTTTTCCAGGTCGCCTCCCCCGTGGCCTAACAGCAAGGATCGGCGCGGCCTTTCCCGGAGATACGCCCGGGGCTTCAGCGGCGGGCGCAGCGTGGACTCTCGGCATGGAGCGGGTGAGCCCTCGCTGGGGCTCGCTGGAGGGGAACGCTCCGTTTCGCTGGCCCGGGGCAGCCGGCAGCCTGAAGCCGCGCGCGGTCTGCAGAACTCCAGCTGGTGCGGCGTCTACAGCCCGGGATCCGGGGGAAGAAGAAGCCATGGGGGACCATGGTGGACCCGGGGGAAGAAGAAGCCATCACTGCCGGCCCGCGGCCAACTTCTACCGCGGGCGCGGTGGCGACTTACCATCACCCCTGGAAGGGAGCTTCGACCGCCGGCCCTGCGGTCTGCGGTGCTTCTGGCTGCGGCGCGGCGGGAACTTTAAACTTTAAATCTCGACCGCCGGCCTGCGGCCTACACCAACTTAAAGCCGCGGTCTCCGGTGGGGAAGAGCCGATCCTGGACTTATCTGGACTTGTACCTTGTCCTTTTACCATCTGGACGCCCGCAGCAACGGCTGCGGAGGGTTGAGGTCCCGACCACGGGGGAAAATGGAGGAGGATTGGCCAAATTGTGTGCCTTCCACCACAGTAATGAATGCTGTGGTGGATGTTTATGTTAAATTTTTATTGTGTTTTTGTGTGTGTTCTTTATCATTGTACCGCTGCTGACATATTCATTTCACTTGCACTTTATGTGCAATGTGACAAATAAACCGTATTGTATTGTATTGTATTGTATTGATTACAATAGAAAAATATGGATTATTGGGAGACCGCACTTTGAAAGACGCTGAGGTTCCTTGATTCTCTGGTGGGGCAGGGTGTGAATGGATACCAAGAAAGAGTAAATTCAATATGAACTGCTTTTGTGTAGTATGAGAGGAAGGGCTATACAATGAAGCACATTTAATATCCTCTCTTAGAGTCATGCAGTGTGGAAGCAGGCCATTTGGCCCAACTTGCCCACATCAACCTGCATGCCCCATCTACACTAGTCCCACCTGCCTGTGTTTCATCCATATCCCTCTAAACCTGTCCTATCCATGTCCTCTATATGTCCTAAAGATCTTCCATGATGACTGAAATCCCACATAATATGGTCATTAACTTAATTATAATTTCTCATTATAATTCCTCCTAATTCATTTTCGTTTTCACCTGGGCAATTTACAATTTACAGAATCCAATTAACCTACAAACCTGTACGTCTTTGGGGTGTGGGATGAAACCGGAGCACCCGGAGAAAACCCACGTGGTCACGGGGAGAACGTACAAGCTCTGTACAGTCAGCACCTGTAGTCAGGCTCGAGCCCAGGTCTCTGGCGTTGTAAGGCAGCAACTCTACAGCTGCACCACTTTCCTGCCATCTTTTTACATTAATATGTTCACAGTTCCACATTGGGTTTTAGATTTGAAATTTGCTCCACAAATTATTTTCAAGGAAAGGTTATATTAAGTCTCCTCGCATAGATGCAGATATAATTTCTGCTATACAAAACATAAATACTTTTCCATGAAAATTATTATGAAATTAGGTGTTTCATAGTCCCACCAGGGACGCCGGGGGGGGATGGCTAGCCCTGCCGGCAATCTGTTAGTTTTTTCAACTTTTTGTTATTTTTAGCGTCTGTTTAAAGTTTGTTTTTATGTTCTTTAGTTTATTTAATGTGGGGAGCGGTGGGAGGGGATCGGGAGAAACTTTTTTTCAAGTCCTTACCTTCCCGGAGATGTGATTATTTTTCGGATCACATTCTCCGGGCTCTGCGGCCTACCAACGCTGGAGATGGGTGCCGCTTTGGACTGTCGTGAGCCCCACCGCGAGGCGCGGACTTACCATCGGAGTGGATCCCTTGCCTGGGATCGCTCCCACCGCGACCACCGTGGACTTACCAACAAGGGCTCGCAGTCTCAGGAGAGGCTAGTCGGGAGCTCCAACGCCGCAGAAGGTCCGTCCAGACCCGACGCGAGGTTCGATTGCCCGGCGCGGGGGAGCTGACATTCCCCGATACGGGAGCTGAACGCCTCGACGCGGAGGGCCCGAACACTGCCGGCTACGGGAGTTAAGACCGTCCCGTCAACGGAGGGCTCGAGGCCCCCGACCAAGGAAGAACAAAGGAAGAGACTTGAACTTTATTTCACCTTCCATCACAGTGAGGAATGTGTAGGAGTCACTGTGGTGGATGTTTATGTTAAATATGTTTTTGAATCTGTTGCTTTTGATTGTATGACTGACCTGGCCAGTGAAATTCCTCGTATGTTGCAAAACATACTTGGCGAATAAAATCTGATTCTGATTCTGAATCTGATTCTGACTCTGAATATATTTTACAAAATGGCTAGAACAAGGCTGAACCTTATAGGCAACATACAAAAACAAACTCTTCCAGAAAAACATCCTCGATATTTGAGTTCATTACTTTGGAAAGAATTTTCCTTGCACAAACATCTAATTTCCAAGATCTGTATTAGCCTATCGAGCAGTAGTTGGACAAATGAGATCTGGACCACCCACAAGTTTATCCCCGTGCCTCACAGCTCAAAAGGATAAAGCAATTTTGCAATCCCAAACAGTAAACAAGTGAATTGAATTATTCATTTTGTTTGAATCAAGCAATATTTTGGCAGGTCATTAATGTCTTTCAGTGAATGTTGCAGAAAGCAGCAGCATGATTGTATCCTTACAATTTGTGACCTTAACAGCAGTCAGACAATCAAATCGGAACTGCACAAAATGCTATTCAAGCGTGACTTTTCACCTTTTCAATCTGCTTACAATTATTGTTCTTTTTAACCTCAGCTTTCTTTTCACTTTGGGTGACGTCAAACTCCCACTTTGCCTAGAAAGAGCACGAACATAGCCACAACTTGAAATCTGCCTCTTTAACTCACACGGTGCCCAAACCCTCCAAGTTTGCCTTTGCGTCTCTGTGGTCAGAAATGTCTTTCGGGCATTCAGTTAGTCAATTAGCAGGCTCACCCACAAGAATTCGGCAGCACCATCCAAAACCACAGTGGCTGTGTTCAGGATTGTATCTCTGACAATTCAACTGCGATGAATGGGGGGGTGGGGGGGGGGGGAACTAAAAGTGACCATTGATTCTTGTGTTCACCCATTATAGCTAAAATTAGTTTTAAATGTCAAGAATAAAGGAAGTCTCTGTATGGAAAATGTTAAAGGAGTCATTTTACTTCCGGCATGTTCATGTTTTTTTGTCAAACCTCCAAGTGGTCTGTTTTTCTTCAGATTGCAGGCTTTTACAATCTTCCATCAGATCCCACCTTCCCTGGATCCAACCACCAGGAGCGAATCAAGACCAATGATGGCCCTGGCGGTTTACAGAGACTTATAAGCTATCACTTCCTATGAATTATACCTTTGTACCCATGTTGTTTTCGCATCCAACACCCATTCTTTTCTGAGAAGCAGGGCAGGCTTGTTGAGGTTATCTTCCCGACACAGACACAAAAGGCTGGAGTAATTCAGCAGCTCAAGCAGCATCTCTGGAGAAACACTACGGCTTATGATATTCTTTTCTCCTCTATCCTCTATCCTGACTTCTCTCATTTCCTCTTCTATTCTGCTAAATTTGAAAATAGAAGTTGTACATGAACTGTATTATCTCATTATGTATTAGATACTTATGTACTACATTATTGTACTTACTTCTAATTTAAAAAATAATAATAAAAAAAGGGGGAAAAAAAGCAAAAAAAAAGCAGCATCTCTGGAGAAAAGGAATAGGCAACGTTTCAGGGTGAGACTTCTTCAGACTGAGAGTCAGGGGAGAGGGAAACTGGAGGTCTGAGGAGGTACAGAGATCAAAAGAATGAAAGGTATGAAAAGAAAAAATCAAGGCCAGCAAGGATGATCAAGGGAAGGAGGAGCCCACAATTGGAATAGGGGGTACGAACAGTGAAACTAAGCAGGATGATGGTGAAACTAGAAGGACGACTAGGGTGGAGGAGGGACAGAGAGAGAGGGAATGCAAGGCTCACTTAAAATGAAAGAAATCAATATTCATACCGCTGGGTTTGGAAACTTCCTGCCAACCTGTCAAATATTCTGAACTGTGCAAAATCCACAGACAATTAATATAAAAGTGTGAAACCGACCCAGAGATCAGATCATTTGACTAATCCTTGTCTGATATGTATATACTTTCCTCCAAAAATAAATTTGAGCATGTGTCTTTCCACCTTTAGTCAGCTGTCCTATCTCATGAAGTACACATGGTGTAGATGATTCCTGGGTCTGGTATAAAACTGAGCTGCAGTATTTATTCCCTCGACATTATCATTGTAAAACCCCAAACTCACACTCAAATTTATCTCACTAATTGACTCTGTGATGGCACCCATGGGCTTTGCTCCTCACAAGTATTAGCCAAGAGCTCTTGGCACTCATGCCCTTTGTCAGTAAGCATCACCTCAATTCCTACTGATCTCCACGAGCAACCTTTCCATCACTGGTTTGATTTTTAAAAGCTGCGCTCCCGTCAATGCTATGGAACCTTGTTCAAAATGTCATCCCACTCACACCACTCCTCTGCTTTCAAATTATTCTTTCATAAGATCATAAGATTATAAGTGATAGGAGTAGGATTAGGCCATTCGGCCATTCAGCCCATCAAGTCTTGGTTTCAATGTATTTATTGGAAGCATTTGTGCAAAAATACTGACAATTTTACAGCTCAGTGAACAGCTTCAATTGTAACATTTTCCAAAAAGGACATTAAATTAAAAAGAGAGAGACAGAAGGAGAAGAGACAGAAAAAAGAAAACTGAAAAGAGGGGAGATATACCCGTCGACCCACCTGTATGCCCGCTCACCCAGCACCCAGTCATTTCGAATTTGTGTTCAAATATTGTATTGTTCAAGAAAATCAATAAAAGGTGACCATATGTTTAAAATTTGCTTCAGTTTATCATTCAAGATAAACTTAATTCTCTCTAGATGTAATGTGTCCGTCATTTCTGTAATCCACATCTTCACTGGAGGGACTTCAGCATTTTTCCAGAATTTAAGTATGAGTTTTTTTGCTGATATTAGTCCATAGGCAACAAAGCGTTGCTGAAAAACAGTCAATTTACTACATGCCTCTGATACTCCCAGTATTATCAGTTTTGAGTGGCTCTAATGGGATTTTCAGTACATTGGAGAGGACTCTTAATACTTCAAAAACGTTCTATTTGTGTACGAAGTACAAAACTGTGAGTTAAAGTGGCTTCTTGGAGCTGACACTTGTCGCAGAGAGGGGAAACTGGGGAAAATGTTGTTCAGTTCGTTTTTTGAGTAGTATAACCTGTGCAGCACTTTGAACTGTATCAGGCAATGTCTGGCATTCATGGAGCACAGCCCATCAAGTCTACTCCACCATTCAGTCACGGCTGATCTATCTCTCCCTCCTAACCCCATTCTCCTGCCTTCTCTCCATAACCTCTGACACTTATACTATTCAAGAATCTATCTATCTCTGCCTTAAAAATATCCACTGACTTTGCCTCTACAGCCTCCTGTTGCAAAGAATTCCACAGATTCACCACCCTCTGACTAAAGAAATTCCTCCTCATCTCCTTTCTAAAAGAATGTCTTTTAATTCTGAGGCTATGACCTCTCCCACTTGTGGAAGATCCTCTCCATATCCACTCTAAACAAGCATTTCACTATTATAGACAAGCCTCTATCCAAGCATTTTACTTTGTCCTCCATTCCACCCTTCGGAGGTCATATTTCAGCCACCATCCATTGCAAGCATCCATCACTAGAGCATCATTGAACAAATCCCAATTTTGACACTTCTCCATCAATACTGTCAACAGTACAATACTCTTGTTTCATATCAGTATATATGTCACTGATGTATTAGTTCCTGCAGCATTATTAACTTGGGTTGAGAGCAATATGCTAACCTGTGTTAGAGGATCATTGGTTCCGTTCCAACTCCAGGGCTTCATTTAGATCAGCTTTACAGTTCTGGGAGAATGCTGGATTGACAAGGGTGCCTTTTTTGGTTGACCTTTAAGTCAAGGTCCTTTCTCCCTTCAAATAATCTCCTGGACATCTTTATCTTAGGCAGTGCCTTGCAATGATGTTGAGGATGATGTTGTGGGCCCTGTGAAGATGGATGAGACTAGTGTTAGAACGTTAGACTCTTGCATAAATGGGACAAGAGATGTCTGAATGGGTGGGTGCATGGTAGATTGTAGGTTGGTATACTCCCTCAGCCAGTCACCCAGAACTTCCAATTTATGGCCTTGAGGTTCTCAGCAATATTCTGAATGCTCCTTCTGCACATGGGAGTTCAGTAGAAGCAAACAGAATTCCTAGAGGAGATTCAAGCAATTGCCCTCGACAAAAGTGACTATATTCACTAATTAGGAACTGCAGATGGTGGTTAATACACAAAAGGACACAACGTGTTAGAGTAACTCAGCAGATCAGGCAGCATCTCTGGAGAACATGGTTACGTGACATTTTGGGTCGAGACCTTTTCATTGGTAATAAGCGTTTAGGATATGAAATGAAATACAAAATGAAAAGAAAAATGGTGAGCAGATGATTAACAAAATTATGCTCTTCGTTACATTAAGAAAATAATTTGCTCTGGCATTACAGGACAATGCTTCCCCTTGACAGTTCCTATTTCATGTGAAGCTCAGATTCCCATCTCTTCAGTGGGGAGGGGGTAAGGAATGTGTAGAAGTAATAAAACAGCAGTAAGGACAAACGTCACAGTAATCAAATGCTGCCCCGGATTTAAACAGGAATTCATTGTGGCATGCGGCATGACCATCACGTTAATTCTGAAGAGCAAACCGTACCTCCAGCAGAGATTTTTCTAACTAGACTGTTAGTGATGGGTCATGAAGAACCTCTTGACCCATCTCCTGAGACATGAGGAGAACAGTTTCCCAGTAATTTATTGGCCTAACAAAAGAACTCCTGCATTGTTTCCACTCAGTTCATTTTTAATTCTTAACATTTTTTACTACCAGAGTTCTCCTGGGAGATTTCGGACTACAGGCATTTCCATTAATTGATAATATTGTTATAGAGTCACAGAGTCATACTGCATGAAAACAGGCTTTTTGGCTCAACCTGTCTATGCCGACCAAGATGCCCCTTCTACGCTAGTCCCACCTGCCCATGTTTAGCCCATATTCTTCTAAACCTTTCCTATCCATGTACATGTACATATGTCTTTTAAGTGGCAATTTATCTTAAATTTTAAGGTGGAAATAATTTATGGTAATAAATAATTTATGGTCTAAATAAATAAATAAATTATGCTATAAATAAATTCATAATGCGCTTCCAAAAGGGAGATTTGACACTTCATTATAATAACTAATCCAATGTTACATGAATTCAAGTGTTTTGTTAAGTTTCTAATTTCATGCACCATTTATACAACTGAAACTGGTCCTTCAGCCCAATTGGTTTGCGTTGGTATTTATGTTCCACATGTATCTCCCATATCCCACAACCTTCCATAAGGATAAAAAGTTACCAACGGCCACAACTAATTGCAGATAGTTGTGGCTGCAGCCCAATCCATCCCTAAACCATCGGCACCATCTACACTTAATGCAGACTCAGGAAAGCAGTCAACATTAATCAAGAACCTCTCACACCCCAGTCATTCTCTTTCCTCCCCTCTCCCATCGAACAGAAGATGCAAACCAGATTCCCACCAGATTCCCCAGCCAGGTTGGGTGCAGGGCGCCTCATTGCTAAACTGGAATGTTTCCTGTCCATTGTACATCCAAAGTATACAGATTTATTACTGTTTTTCAGCAAACTTTTGAACACAACACGATTTAAAATAATTCCAAATTTATTATTAGTTTTTGAATGATTGAAATATACAGCGTGGAAACAGACCCTTCAGCTCACTGAGTCCACACCGACCATCAATCCCCCATTGACACTAGTACCATGCCATCCCACTTTCGCATCCACTTCCTACACACTAGGGGCAATTTACAGAGGCCAATTAACCTACAAACCCGCACATTTTTGGGATGTGAAAGGAAACCGGAGCACCCGGAGGAAACTCAAATAATCACACGAAGAACATACAAATTCCACATAGTCTGCACCTGAAGTCAGGCTTGACCCCGGATTTCTGGTGCTGTGTAGTTATTAGTGTTTTGTGAAGGAGATGCCACATCAGTAAACAGAGTTTACTCATGCCTACAATAAAGCCTCCATCATATTAATGAGAAGCAACCCTATCTCTTCATTTATGATGAGTTCAATTTTGTGTTAATGTTACATGAAGATAAGTTTTGTTACATTCAGGAAACCATTGACAGGATGCTTAACATGTGCCAATTATTTTCTTCCCATCGCCCTTATCTGCTACAAAGAGTTGGAAAATAATTATTTTTGACCTATACCAAAATTGTCTCGAAGGCTCATTTACATGGCTTCAGAAATATTCATCAGGAAGCCAAATGACAAGAGTGAAAAGGTTGCAATCTCCAGTATACAGAACCTTAAACGACCCCTTGATAGCTTCATAAAAATGTTCATCAAAACCTTGTCTTTTGTTTGGCAAACCCGTGATGCGGTGAAACATATGGAGAACAGAGGACTTTTATCCTGCTTATGAAATAAAACAAGAAATGTCATCCAAAACAAACACACTTCATGATCAGTAAAATGCCCCAAACGCCTCATTGGGGTTTCACATTTCATTGGGGTTTTACATTATAAGCTCAAAATAAAAGCAGCATGATTTAAATTATTTTGTATTCTTTTTGTGTTTAGTTTAGCTTAGTTTAGTTTAGTTTAGTTTCCCCGCCAAATAACAATCACCCTTACACTAGTTCTATGTCATCCCAGTTTCACATCCTATAAAGTAAATTATAAAGTCTGCTAATTTATTTTCACAATCTTCTAGCAACTTAGTTTTAGTTTAGTTTAAAAATACAGTGTGGAAACAGGCCCTTCGGCCCATCTAGTCCACGCTGACCAACGATCACCGGTACACTGGTTCTATCCAACACACTTGGGATAATTTACAGAAGCCAATTAATCTATAAACCTGCATATCTTTAGAAGGTGGGAGGAAACAGGAGCGCCCAGAGATAACCCACGCCGTCACAGGGAGAACGTACAAACTCCGTACAGACAGCACCCGTTGTCAGGATTGAACCTGGGACTCTGGCGCTGTAAGGTAGCAATTCTGCCGCTGCGCCACTGTGCCATTTTATCATAGAACAAGGAAGGTATATTCTGCAAAATATGTTTACATTTTTTTAAGATGTACATAATCAATACATTCCCTTTGGAATGCAACAGTGACCCATCTTATTGCACTGTTGCAGTATATTTAAGTCTTTACGTAGGGAGTTACAAGAGTTTGACCTCGAGACAATGAAATAACAGAGACATTATTTAAAATGAGGTGGAATGTGACCAGGAGGTTAACGTGAAGATGAAGTAGTCTGATGCACCTGCTGCCCTTGTTCTTCAAGGTGGTAGAGGTCACAAGTATGGGAGGTTTAGTTTAGTGTAGTTTAGTTTAGTTTGGAGATATAGCGTGGAAACAGGCCCATCGGCCCACTGAGTCTGTGCCGACCAGCGATCACACACACTAACACTATCCTACACGGTAAGGACAATTTACAATATTTACTGAAGCCAATTAACCTACAAACCTGTACGTCTTTGGAGTGTGGGAAGAAAGCGGAGCACTTGTCAAATTAAGTATCTGTCATTCTTTTGAGCAGCATCCCTTTGAACACTTGCAGCATCCCAAGGGCTTAAGTAATAACAAGTAATACGAGTCTAAGGAGATCTTTTTCAAAGCAGCATGCAGCACATAATTTGTAACTAATAACCACACACATCAAACTCGTGCGTCCTTGGAAAACACCAACAAATTACCAACTCGAAAGCTGATGACCTATAATATCCCCATGATGATTAGTTTAGTTTAGTTTAGAGACACCAATTTAGGATGCTAGAGGTTTAGTTTAGGAAACAGGCCCTTCTGCCCACCGAGTCCACACCAACCACAATTACCCATACACTAATTCTTTCGTACACCCTAGGGACAATTTACAGAAGCCAATTAACCTATAAACCTGCACTCTATGGACTGTGGGAGGAAACCGGAGCACCCGGAAAAACCCACGCGGTCACAGGGAGAACATGCAAACTCCACACAGACAACACCCTTAATCAGGATCGAATCCGGGTCCCTGTCACGCCACTGTGCCACTGGCCGATGATACCCCTATGAAGCACCTAGAAATAATGCCCTTCATGTTCCTAATTCTCACGAATGTGAGTAAGTATAAAAGATATCTGGGAGACCTTGGGAGGAGGAGCATTAACTTTATCTAATATTAGGCAGGTAAGATGAGTATATCTCAGCATTACGTGCAAATAGGACATTGTGAGCCGAAGGGCCTGTTCCTATGCTATACTTTTCTACGTTCTATGTTCCATTAAAAATTAATTCAGGAAGTGTTAATGAAAATTGGATGTTTGTTAAATTGTCTGGTCCTGCACAGTTAGGAATCTTTTTTTTGCCATCAACAGATATGAAAATCAAGATAGGGAGAAAAATGACTTACTGATCAGATAACTTGCTTACTATGCTGATACTGACAGCCTAACCTAGCAGTAAAATCAAGCTTAGATAACCACCGCTTTATGGGGGAGAGGGTTTATACTCCTTGAAAGTCGTCCATTCACCATTTACCACAATGTGTCATTTAAACGTGTGTCAAGAAGAGTTGAAAGAAGACTGTATTTATTTATTTACCCTTTTTTCACATAAATTCCGTGAGTGCAAATTTTTTTCAGCATGTTAAATTTTTGAGTAGTGATTTGCGAATGAACTGAGAACAAATTTCTGTTACCCAAACAATTGTAAGGCAGGGGTCACCTTTAATAGATATTTTGCACCAGGATAAAGTGTGCGTCAGCAGCTTTGACCAAAGGTATGATTTCAATCTAACAATGGAGGTTAAGTGGTCTGTTTAGTTTAGTTTAGTTTGGAGATACAGCATGGAAACAGGCCCTTCGGCCCACTGAGTCCACGCCGCCGATCCATCAATGGTTTACATACCAGGTCTATGTTATCCCACTTCCGCATCCACTCCCTGCACACAAGGGGCAATTTACATAAGCCAATTTACCCTCAAACCCACATGTTTTTGGGATGGGGGAAGAAATCAGAGCACACGGAGGAAACCCACAAGATCACAGGGTGAACATGCAAACTCCACACGGATATCATTCAAAGTCAGGATTGTTCTGGGGTCTTTGGCACTGTGAGGCAGCAGCTCTACCAACCGCACCATTTTGCCCGTGGGTTGATATGTGTCAAATAGCATTTGCAAGGCACAATTGTCAAGCGATTGCCATCTACAAAAAATGAGTCCACCAGCCACCGTAGCATTACCATTGCATCAGTAGCATGACCATTGCACAGCTTGGCATAGGTAACTGTTGACATTGTCGTGTTTGGGTATCCTACACCATCTAACTCCCCCAAACCTATCCATTCTTTACAAAGCACAAGGCCAGATGTGCCACTTGCTCAGAAGTGTGCTCATCAAACTCAAGACCATGAGGGGCAAAGCAACCTGCTGATTGCAGCCCCATCCATTAGGCAAAAACGCATTGAATCCCATACGATCATACGATATGACTACATTGTGCAACACCCTAAAGGTCTCATAAGACAAATCACCAAGGCGTCTTAATAACAAACCCTAAACATGCAAACTCTGAGACTTAAAAGCATAAGGACAGCAGATGCATGGAACACATTGTTTCCAGCTATGCAACAATCTGACTGGGAAATGTTCTTTCATTGCTATTGGGTCAAAGCTTTGAAACGTTCTAGCTAACAACTACACAGATTGCTTTACTTCAAAAAGGCAGCTCATTACCACATACTTTGGGGCAATTAAAGATGTATAATAAATGTAGGCCTTGCCAAAAATCTCCAAGGCCCATGAATAATAATTTTCAAAAAAGATAATTCAGAGCAGTTCACTGCACGAGAGGACAGATGTAAACCAGACTGGTATAAGTGATGAGGAGGGGAGGCAAAAAGACAACATTAAATGGCAGCCTGAAACAATTACAGGCCAAGGCAATAGCAAGTCAATGCAACTGAATAAGTCAAGGGAGTGAAACACCCCAAAGATAAAGTTGAGGCTAAGGAATGTGCACTGCTCCAGAAAGGACATGACTCTGACCTACCACCTGGTCTTGTTTTTTTTCACCAGTGATTCACAAATGATGTACAAGCCGCGCTACTTTCTCTTGAGAAAAACAACACCAAAGAAGTGTATAGAAGTTGATAGCTGCGAAAGCTGCTATGGCATCAAGTATTTTAAGATGTTGATCTGAACCTGCAGCTTACTGGAAACATGGTCTGATGCTGGGCAAAGCAATCCAGTAAACAAAACACAAAAAAATGCAGATACTGGAAAGGTGAAATAAAAACAAAATCTGTCTGCAATGCGCAGCGGGTCTTGCTGGCAGACCTGCTAACTACTTACAGCAATTTCTGTTTTTACTGAAGGCAATCTAGTCATGGGGAATGTGCAGGGAACATTCCCACTTTCATTTAAAGTCAGAAGCAATGCCGACATCCGGCTTACAAATATGGCCGTGTTATCAGAAAATTGATTGTGGCCATGTATTAGAGAGTTGTTACAAGTTTGCATTCCCAACATTGACCTCCAGACAGGTTTCAGACATCTGGCTTGGTAGATCACTAGTGGCTCTGCCATACAGCTCAGAGAAGTGGTGGAGGGATGTTGTACAGGGCTGCCAAGAACGTAGACAGATCAGTGGACCGCCGGTGGCCACTTGCAGCGACAGGCCTGGTTTGCCACCGTGAAGAAGGATCCGGTGGGCTGCTGCCTGCAGGGGAAGCTCGAAAGCCGCCGAGCCCAGCACCGAAGACCGGTGAGTGGAGGAGGAGGGAGCCACTGGCGATGACGGGCACAAGGAATGATGTCCTCAAGGGCGATGGTGGAGCAGCCTGGGGCTTACCTGGGCTAAGCTGAATCGGGGGTGCTGCAGTACATCCAGCATGTAGACTGGACTGTGCCTTTGGACATTTTCTTTTGGCAAATGGTGTCAAGATATGGTGACTGTGCATGTGTGAGCTACTGTATGCAAAATGAATTTCATTGTGCAGTACATATCTGACAATAATGAACCATTGAACCATTGAAGGCAGGTCATGTCTTACACACACAATTGTGTTTTTACAGGAGGTGGCAAAGATGATAGATGATGGTGGGGTAGTGCATTTTGTTAGTAAGAATTTCAGTGGCATTTGTCAACGTTTCACATAGTCGGCTGATCCAGAAGAATAAGATGCATGGGATCCATGGTGACTTGATAGTTTGGATTCAGAACCAGCCTGCCTAATGTAAAAATTACATACCGAAGGTTTTATAAGTGTAAGTGTCCCAGTATTGGGCTGCTGTCATTGTCTTGATGAAGAGTTTACAGATGAATGTTTATGACTTGTCTAATTGTACCTGGATGTCAGGTGATCTGTCCAGTTTTATTCATTGACCTGAAATGCCACAGTTTGATTCAACCAAGACATTATACCTTGGAGCGCAATAGGATGAGGGATGATCTTATAGAGGTGTATAAGATCATGAGGGGAATAGCTATGCTGAATACACAGTCATTTACTCAGAGTAGGGGGATCATGAACCAAAGGGCATAGGTTTAAGGTGAGAGGGGAAAGATTTAATAGGAACCTGAGCGGCAATTTTTTCACAGAGGGTGGTGAGGATATGGAATGAGCTGCAGAGGAGATGGTTGAGGCAGGTACTATAACAACATTTAAAAGACATTTTGACAGATACATAGATGAAAAGAGTTTAGAGAGATATGGGCCAAATGCGGGCAGGTAGGACTGGCACAGATGAGACACTTTGGATAGCATTGGCAAGTTGGGGTTGAATGACCTGTTTATGTGCTGTATTCTACAATGCCATGACTCCATGACTCTAAGACTCCTGCTACATTTTTTCAGAGAACAGTTTAAAAGGAACCACAATGAATCACAAATAGATCAGTAATTTTCTTCACTGAAAGGACCTTGATAAATCCAAACGTATTCAGAACAATTCTGTAATTTAATGATGTAAGTGGACTGTTTAGGAATAGGAATACTTTATTGTAACATGTGACTAAGCACAGTGAGATTCTTTGCTTGCATTCACAATGTATACAAATAGCAGCCACCTACGGCGCTGACAAAGTCAGAAAGCACGCCGGCTCCCCCTTTTGTCCCCCCACCACAGGAGTTCCTCCACGTCGGGTCCCCATTATTCTTTGTCCCCCCCCATTGTCCATTGTTCTTCCCCTCACCCCTCATGGCAGTCCCCCCACGCCGGGTCCTCCATTGTGCTTCCCCTCCCCCCTCACGGTGGTTCACCACGCTCTCATCAATTGTCGACCCGCGAGGCATCGCTGCCGCCGCGAGGTTTCACCGCCACTGAGGCCCCCATCGTCGCGAGGCTTCACTGCTGCTGCTGCCGAGGCCTCTCCACTGTCGACGCCCCACTTCATGCCTCCATGGTGCCGACCTGGGCCCCAGCCGCGGGCTCCGTTGGCCGCTTCGCCCGATCTAGGCTTCTACCCACGAGGCCCCGGCCGGGCCTCGACCTGGGCTTCGACGCGGTGATCCAGGAGGCATCGAGACTGCGGCTCCTCGATAAAGACCCCCGGCTGCATTCCCAGTCCATAGCCGTGGCCCGTCGGGAAGCCTTATGGCCGCGCAGCCCGTCACGAATACCAAGTGATTTAATACCAAGTGATTTAATTAAGTGAATCTAAATTTCACATCTGCTGTAGTGAGACTTGAACTGACATATCTGGATCTCTTAGTCCATGCTTGGGAATTGCTCTTCCAGTAATTTCAACACTAAGCTGCTGTTCCCATCTTTGCTTGGGCGACCATATGAGTTGGCGTGTTACGTTAGCAGGAAAGAATTCTCTGTTTATATACAATCACACTTGCTTTTTGGTAAAATAGATAACCATAGAGACCAGCCTAGAATCCAAGAAATAAACATATGCGGGTAAAGAGAAGACCATAAAAATAATTGATAGAGGCGGAAAGCTGATGATCTCAAAGTGAATACTTTCAATAAGTCCTGATCAGATATTTTCATATATTTAATTTTCCAACTGTATTAAATTAGCTGAAATCGGTTAGATTGTAATCACACAACATGTAAGTAAATTCCAGTGAGTTAGGCAACACTTGGTTTGGCCAAGACTTAAATCTTGAACCTAAAATTATTAACAGAAGACTCCAATTCAAGATTTATTAGCATTCCATCACTTCAAACTGGAATATGTTAAATTTATTGCCAAACATATGTTACGGTCCCTATTCACTATACTCTTTCCCACTGATGGATCCTGGGTGGAAGCACAGCTGTATTCTTTGTATCTGTCCCCCTGAAGTCTGGTGTCCTTGTTAAAGGTCATCTTTCAACCAGAATGATTTAACTGGATCAAGTGGTCATTCTTATATTGCGAGATCTTGCTGAGCACACATTGGCTACTTCATTTCCTAAACTGCAATGGCGTCCACACTTCAAAAGCACATTATTGGTTGTAAAACAAAATTGTAAATAGCATCATAAAATGCAAAAGCCTGTCGCCACATCATTCACTGCAATACTGGCCAGAGGAGAAACAGTCATAGGTTTATTGATTGGGATACTTGGTTTGATGGATCAGGTGTAAGGATATGAAAATACACAATTGTACACATGTTACTTTTATTAATGTAGAACATAGAACTGGAATGGGCCCTCCAGCCCACAATATTTGTGCCAAACATGATGCCAAGCTAAACTGATCTCATCTCCCTGTACATGATCCATAGCCCTCTATTCCCTGCACTTCCATGAAACTATCCAAAAGCCTCCTAAATGCCATTATCGTATCTTATAATTCTTGTCGAGTCCACACACAAGATTAGAAGTTGTTCAGCCAGAGCTTAACCCACCTCTCGGCATCTGCATGCAATGGTGTCTGTCTTGCGTTTCTTGTGCGTGGTGGTGGAAAGATTAGTGGAAACAGGGCCGCGACGAGAGTGCTCTTTTGCTCTTATAATTCTATTTTGCATTTCATCCTATCACACATGACAATTTATTGCTCACTTATGTTTGGACTCTAGGCTTTAGACTTTAGAGACACAGTGTGGAAACAGGCCCTTCAGACCACCGGGTCCACGCCGACCAGCGATCACCATGTACACTAGCACTATCCTACACGCCAGGGACAATTTACAGTTTTTACCGAAGACATTTAACCTACAAACTTTGGAGTGTGGGAGAAAATCGGAGAAAGCCCACATGGTCACAGGGAGAACATGGACATTTTGTACAGGCAGCACCCGAAGGTAGGATCAAACCCGGGTCTTGGGCACTGTAAGGCAGCAACTCTCCCATTGTGCAACTGTGCTGCCTCATCTCCAATTAATTTTACAAGATTAATATATGCATTACTTTCCACATATCCCAGACAAAATATGATGATGGATTTCAATGAGTAGCATTTGCAAGGTTTGGAGAGCATTTGTAACATTGAAAGCATTATCCCCCCCCCCCCCCCCCCCCCCCCCCCCCCCCCCCCCCCCCCCAGTAACAGCTTCACCAAGAAATCAGTCAATTATAGGTCTCATTGTCATTTCTTCCAGTCATTGTTCACCAGAATTTTTTGCAGGACAGATATATTCAAAAAGAGCTCACATTTTCATTTTCTTATGGCTATCCTTCTCTTCCAAGTTCTGTCAGATTGACGACCAGAAACAAAGCGGTCTGTTCTCCAGAGGAAAGATACTGGTCCAGATTTTCCTGAGACTTGCCAAGGGTTCAACAAAGAGCTAATTTCCTGCGATTCCCCCAGCAGTTGCATTGGGGAAAGTGCGACTGAGACTGTGCCAAGTTAGAACTGATGCAGCTAAAGCAGACCCTTCCCATTCCCCAGCAGCAGTGGAAATGGAGAAGTTATAGACAAGATACTCTTTTTTTAACTGATAGTTTATGTTTCTTCAGACTTTAGACTTTAGAGATACAGAGCGGAAACAGGCCCTTCGGACCACCGAGTCCGTGCCGACCAGCGATCGCCCCCTACACTAGCACTATCCTGCACACAAGGGACAATTTACAATTTTACCTAAGGCAAAGCCATCTGTCTTTGAAGTGTAGGGGGAAACAGGAGCATCCGGAGGAAACCCACGCAGTCACGGGGAGAGCGTGCAAACTCCATAAAGACAGCAGCCGTAGTCAGGATTAAACCCGGGTCTCTGGCGCTGTAAATCAGCAACCCTACCACTGTGCCACCATTTTCTTTTCATTTTCTTTTCAAATCATTTTTAACACCTTTTGACTATTCCTAAATATCTTACAAACCAGCCAATTATTTGATCATTTTCTAAGTGCTGGAAAGCCACTGACAAAGTTTCTCATCAAATCTTCTCCTTGAGTGAGATGTGTTCACACCCTGCCATGTGGTGCCATTTACATCTGGAAGACCTACACGGGCCTTCATTGACCAAGGTGGATCTGGCTTTGCTGCATTCAAGTGCAGGGTTGGTGTGAAGAATGAGCAGAAAGTGTGGCACCTCCCCACTGCTGTAATCAGATTGAATCAAGTTGATGCTTTTATTAATTGTGTGTTTCGGGTGACCTTAAGATATGTGTCCCCTGAAATCTTGTCACGCTGCAATAGGTTCAGCCAGGTTAAACATGGACCTTTTCACGAGTGCAAAATGATACTGTATTTTCTCTCCATTAAACCACCCATACATTTCCAAACTAGCATTTCTTCCCTTTAGTTTAGTTTAGTTTAGCTTAGGTTGGAAATACAGTGGGGAAACAGGCCCTTCGACCCAACGAAACCACGCAGACCATCGATCATCCGTTCACACTAGTTCTATGTTTTACTCTCTAGGGGTAATTTACAGAGGCCAATTAGAATTTAATTGTCCTATCTGGGACACATGACAATAACCTCTCTTGACTCTTGGTTTCAAGTCTTGACTTGACTTGAAACCCACACGTCTTTGGAATATGGGAGGAAACCAGAGCACCCAGAGGAAACCCATGTAGTCAAAGGTATCAAAGGTATCAAAGGTATTTTATTAGTCACATTCACATACACCCAGGTGTAGTGAAGTGAAATGCTTTTTGCCATTTTGCAGCACACAAAAAAAGAATACAGACATAACACCAATGAGAGTCTTAAACACATAGAACATCCCCCCACAATGGCTCCCACCATGAGGGAAGGCACAAAGTCCAGTCCCCAACCCCAGTTCACCCATAGTCGGGCCCATTGAGGCTTCCACAGTTGCCTCTACGGAGGCCCGATGTTCCTGGCCGTTCTCGCCGGGTGATGTTGCTCCAGCGTCGGGAGAGTCCTCCCAGCGGCCTGGGAACCCTGGAACGGCCGCTTCCGCACTGGAGGCCGCGGCTTCCGAAGCCAACAAGGCCGCGCCGGTTGGAGCTCCACAACTGGCGATCTCGTCGCGAGATCCCAGGCTCCCGATGTTAAGTTCAGCGCCGCCGCCCGCAGCTGACCGCTCCACAGACCCACAGCTCCGCGATATTTTACCCGGCGGTCTCAGCTCACCGGAGCTCCAGCGCGGCAACCCAGGCAAGGCATCGCCCGCTCCGCGATAGCGCTCCAGCGCTGTGCTGCCACCGAAAGCCGTGGTTCTGGGCGGTCCCCGACAGGAAACGCCACTCCAGGCCCGCTGGTAGGCCGTGAGGACGGGTCGAAGCTGCAGCCCGGAGAAAAGCCACCTCTCCGACCAGGTAGGGACCTTGAAAGGTAGTTCCCCCCCCATCCCCCACCCCACCCCCCCCCCCCCCCCCCACCCACCACATTAAAAAAGTCTAGACCTCCAACAAAACACTTAACTAACTAAAATAAAAAATAAAAAGATGAAGAGACAGACAGACAGTCACAGGGAGAAGCTACAAACTCTGCACATACGGCACCTATAGTTTGGATCGAACCTGGGTGTCTAGCATTGTAAGGCAGAAGCTCAACCGCTGAGCCACTGTGCCGCTCTGAGCTTCTATCCTTTCACCAGACTCATCAGTCCCACCATGAATTGTTGCCTGTCCCCTTAGCTAATTTACAATCCAACACTGTGGCAATCAACAAAGTCTCTTCGGACTCTTTCCTTGACAAATGTGTTTGTCTTCCTTCATTTTGGACTGCTCTCATCGATGGTTCAACGATACTTTATTGTCACATGTACCCAGGCATGGTGAGATTCGTTAAGATCTTACATCAGCACAATCCTACCCAATTACAAGAGTGTGCGAATAGTTGATTACATTGAGGCAGTGCACGGGTCGCCACCATTCCGGTGCACTTGTATCCTTTAAGTTTCAGAGTACTTAAAACTGTAGAGTTATTACTTAGCCTTAAAAGCCCATTATCCTGGTGGGGCACTGGGTCATTGTTGGCCCGGCTAGGGCCTGGCGATATTGTCGGTGTCCTCCACTGCCGCTCCGGATCCATGGCTGCTGCATGGACTCCAGCGGCCCACTCCACAGACTCCTCAACCCGCGAACGCTCCTTCCCCTCGACTCCCGCAGCCACCGCTCGGCGCCTCCCGTAGACGATGTCAGAACCCCCAGAGCACATCTGAGGGAGCAGGAGGCGTCCCCATCGCCTGTTCACTGGCACCATTCCTCTCCTCCGTCCAACACCGCCGCCATCTTGCAACGGTCAGGATCATTCTTCAGTCTTCCCACACGATCAGGAATGCACACAAGCCAGGCAACCCTGCGTGCTGGTCCCAGACACGAATCTGCAATCACTCATTGCAGTCTCTCCACTCTTTTCGCCGTGGACGGCTTGATGGTAATCATGTACAGTCTTTCCGCTGACTGGATAGCACGCAACGAAAAGCTTTTCACTGTACCTCAATACACGTGATAATAAACTAAACTAAACTAAACTAAACTAAACTAAACTAAACTAAACTAAACTTCTCAGACTTCAATCTGAATGATGGACCTGACCTAAACTGCCACCTATCCGTTCCCTCCACAGCCTGACCCGCTGAGTTCTTCCAGCACTCTGTGTTTTGCACAAGATTCCAGCATTTTAAGTTCCTTGTGTGTACAATGTGGCCTTCATCACGATACACGATTCCTCCTTTGACCCAGCCAGCCATCCACCAGCATACACCTATCCAGGGTGGGGCTCCCTAGTGGAACTTGCTGATACATGAAATGGCTCAGGTAAGTAGTTTATAAAGAAAACAAACCATACATGAGAATGGAAAGAACATTGTACATTGCTGACTAAGGAGTGAGGAGGTACATTTGGAGCATGAACACCAGTAAGCAGCTAACGAGCAGAATGCAGCATCAGTGCACTAAATTCCATCTTAATGTTATCAACATGCCTTCTGAAACATCTACTACTCCTGGAATCAGCCAAGTTCACTCTGACATGTCAACCCCTTTCTATTAGTTTAGTTAAGTTTAATTATACGGCGTGGAAACAGACCCTTCAGCCCACCAAGTCCTCGCCGACCAGCGATCACTCGTGCACTAGTTGTATCCTACACACTAGTGCCAATTTATAGAAGCCAATTAACCTCTACAAACCTGTATGTCTTTGGAATGTGGGAGGAAACCGGAGCACCCGGAAAAAGCCCGCGGGTTCACAGGGAGAACGTGCAAACTCCACGCAGAGTGGTCAGGATTGAACCCGGGACTCTGGTGATATAAGGCAGCAACTGTACCGCTGCACCACCGCTGTATTTGGTGTTGAATGAGGGAATGGCATGTTGCACGGGGGTGGGGCAGACAAAGCATGAATCTTAAAGAATACAAAGGATGTATTTTCACATTTAACAAACTGATTCTCACACTAAGTAATGATAAACAGAATCAGTATGGGGGAGGGGGGGGGAGGGGGCCCTTCACTGTGAACTAAAGATCATAGAGCTCTAGTATCTTTGCTGTGAACTGCATGATGTTAATGTGGATCAGGCTGAGTTGTGATGTCTTGCTTTGTCAAGCAAGCTGTCATTCATTGTCAAAGTTCATTGGTGAAGTCCAGCTGCTCTGGCGGGCTAGGGAAGGAGCACAATCATTCTGCTAGTGCCACTCTCAGCCAAAGAGCAGCGAAATGAGGTGCCTTTCCAAGTGGTGTCATTATAAAAACACTCTGTATGGTATTGTTTCGTTTAGTTTTGAGATAGCATGGAAACAGGCCCTTCGGCCCACTGAGTCCACGCCGACCAGTGATAACCCCGTCGCTAACATTATTCCACGTGGTAGGGACAATTTACAAATTTTACTGAAGCCAATTAACCTACAAACTTGCACATCGTGGAGTGTGAGAGAAAACAGGAGCACCCGGAGAAAACCCACACAGTCATGGGGAGAACGTACAAACTCCGTAGTGACAGCACCCGTGGTCAGGATCGAACCCGTGTCCCTGGCGCTACAACTTTATCACTGCACCACCGTGCCACAAGATATTGGCTCAGTATTGTGAGGTGTACCAAAGTACTATCCCTCAGACTATCTTTAATCAGACTTGACTGGACTTTATCTTGCACTAAACGTTATTCCCTTTATCTTGTATCTGTACACTGTGGACAGCCTGATTGTAATCATGTATTGTCTTTCTGCAGACTGGATAGAATGCACCAAAAATTATTTTCACTGTTCCTTGGTACACGTGACAATAAACTAAACTAAAGTACAGTGAAAAAACTGTAGATTACAGTGCGGTAACAGGCCCTTCGGCCGTCCGAGTCCGCACAGACCAGTGATCCCCATGAATTAACACAATCTTACAAACACTAAGGACAATTTACACATACACCAAGCCAATTAACCTACAAACCTGTACGTCTTTGGAGTGTGGGAGGAAACTGAAAATCTCAGAGGAAACTCACATGGTCACGGGGAAAATGTACAAACTCGGTACAGTCAACACCCGTAGTCGGGATCGAACGCGGGTCTCCGGCCCTGCAAGCGCAGTACGGCAGCAACTCTACCGCTGCGGCACCGTGGCCACTTAAATCAGTTCGTACCATATATGAGTGCAATCAAGCCATACACAAGTACAACAGGTAATGCAAAAAACAAAGAATACCAGAGTGCAGAATTATGGCATGATCGCATCAATTTTGCATGATAGTTTTGCATGTTTCAGTGCAAGAGGCCAGACTGCAGAACGGAGAAGTAGCCGTGCTGAGACCCGCAGAGCCGACAACAACAAGCCAACACACTAGCAGAGGCAATTAGTATCTGCAGTGGGGACACTTCAGGCGGTTGACCTTCTTTACATGTGCAGTTGAAGGGAGAGCACTTAAAGCCAACTCGCCAGATCTTTGGATAAACAACATGGATTTGACATGATTCCGGCTGTCTGCTGCTACAAACTTTGCTGGGACACCAGTGGCGCCCTGTTTGTGGACTGGATCACTGAGTTGCATTGTGTCACCCTGGCTCTTGGGATTCACATAAAAATCACTGGTTAATTTATCAGGGCACGTGACAATAATAACCTAAACTAAACTATAGTGCTTATCTGTCAACAAAGCACTTTTCTACGGTGTGGTCACTGCTATAGTGGAAGAAGGGACATTCACATCAGAGTCTCCGGGAATACAAAGAAAAATGATTCAAGGTTGTGCTCAGAGCCCTCTCGCAGAAATGCAGCATCGCCACTGGGAATCTCTGATCCTGTCCACTCTAAATGGAGAAGGAATATTCCGTAGAGTATCGGGGACCTCCAGCCCCATGTATCCGGAGCACATGGAACAGACCACCTCACAACGCAGCCACCCATCCTGCCAGGCATCTCCTGCCCAACCTGCAGAACTGTCTGTAGTTGCCACATGATCCTAAGCAATCGCCTCAGAAACCCCTAAAAATAGGCTAAGCCCATGGTTCCTGACGGACTGCCTAAGATGGAGAAGGAGGGCACAACAAGCACACTGTTCTGAAATGTATAGTTTAATGGTTTTAGTAGAATTGAGACATTGTTCCTAACAAAAGCAGACATAAGAGTTCTTGGTTTATGCTCAGAAGAGTTAAAATATATAATTTGATGCCTTTAATGCCCAATTTGATGCCCAAGCCTTTCCTGACGTCCATTGAGCGAGGGCGATATGTATATATGTATGTAGTTTGTTTGTTTATACTATTCTTATAACAAATGTAAAGCATTTTGGCCAACGAGAGTTGTTTTTTAAATGTGCTATATAAATAAATGTGACGACTTGACTGTGACTAAAATGTTCTTTTTGATTTCTCAACTATATTGGTTTGGAAGATTTTCCAATTTAAAAAAAAGAATAACAGGAGGCATATAGATCGGTCAAAATACGTGTTTCAACTTTGCACGTAACTATACATGCTTCAGCAAAAGTTACTGCATCCGGAGATAATTTGGTAGCAATTTCACCTATGTCAGAGGATTCAGATTTCACTCCAGAGACACAATCTAGGCTGACATTCCAGTGCTGTAATGGGAGGTAATTCATTTTGGACGAATTGTCAAAGAAAGGCCTTTCCTTGAAAGGCATTATATGGATTGGAGACTAGCTGGGTGCCAGATGGCCTGTCTAGTTTTATTCCTTCTCGGTTTCAATGGACAATTGAGTGGATTGCTCTGTGTTGAGAAGCAAAATTGAATGCTTGTTGTACACTTGAAGCATTTTCTGTTCGCTTTCCACATTTACAGCACGTTTGTTCCTTGCCCTAAGTTGTAGGTCTACAATAAATGTGTTATGCACCTAGTTACCTCTGTGACCCACACCTATGGTATTCAATTATTTCTTCATGCATAGGGGCACAAATGGAGCAACAAGGCACATTAAAGTCTCATGCTGTTTGTGTGTGTAACTGCATGTCTAGCATGCCTTTTCAAAAGCCTTTTCAAAGTCTGCACTTGCGCCTTTTTGAACTATTTCCAGAAGCAATGAATCACACCATATTGTCATAGTTTCCAATCTCCAGATAAGAATCGTGATGGAAAAGGAATCAACAAGCTAATTGACACTTGGGTGTATCGCAGGTGCGTATGTCCTCAGCTTCACAAGACCCCTATTTACACAGAAGCACTTTTAAAGGTTTCAAAGGTCTTTTACGGTCAAGTGTACCAATTAAGGTAGAGTGATATGCAAATTACCATACAGCCATGCGAAACAAAAAAAAGCAACAAGATACAGAACTACGTAAAAGTTAACATAACCATCCACCACAGCGGATTCCCACGTTCCTCACTGCGAAGGAAGGCAAAAAAGTCCATCGTCTTCCTCTTCATTCTCCCGAGGTCGGGACAGTCGAACCATCCGTCGGGGCGATGAAAGCTCCCGCAGCCGGCGGTCGACCTGAAGTGAGAGAAGTCAATATTCATACCACTGGGCTGTAAGCTGCCCAAGCAAAAGATGAAATGCTGTTCCTCCAATTTGCATTTAGCCTCACTCTGACAATGGAATTGACTGAGGGCAGAAAGGTCTGTGTAGGAATGGGAAGGAGAATTAAAGTGTCCAGCAACCGGGAGATCAGGTTGGTTTATGCGGGCTGAGCGAAGGTGTTCCATGAAACGATCGCCGAGTCTGCGTTTGATCTCGCCGATGTATGTCCGCATCTTGAACAGCAGATACAATAGATGAGGTTGGAGGAGGTGCAAGTGAACCGTTGCCTAACCTGAAAGGACTGTCAGGATCCCTGGACAGAGTCGAGGGAGAAGGTATAGTGACAGGTGTTGCATCTTCTGCGTTTGCATGGGAAGGTACCTGGGTAGGGGGTGATTTGGGTGGGAAGGGATGAGTTAACCAGGGAGTTGTGGAGGGAACGGTCTCTGCAGAAGGTGGATATGAGTGGAGATGGGAAAATGTGGCTCGTGGTGGGATCCGTTGGAGGTGGCGGAAATTTCAGATTATGTGTTGTATGCGACGGCTGATGGGGTGGAAGGTTAGGACTAGGGGGACTCTGTCTCTGTTGTGACTAGGGGGAGGGGTGTAGAAGTATAGTTGAGATAGTTGTGGGAATCAGTGGGTTTGTAATAAACATCAGTCAATAGTCTATTTCTCGTGATGGAGACCGTGAGATCAAGAAAGGGGAGGGAGGTGTCGGAGATGGTCCAAGTAAATTTGAGTGCAGGATGAAAATTGGTGGTGAAGTTGATGAAGTCCATGAGTTCTGCAAGGGTGCAGGAGGTAGCACCGATGCAGTCATCAATGTAATGGAGATAGAGTTTGGGGATAGGGCCAGTGTACGCCTGGAACAGGGATTGTTCAATGTATCCTACAAAGAGGCAGGCATAGCTGAGGCCCATGCGGGTGCCCATAGCTACGCCTTGGACTTGGAGGAAATGGGAGGAGTCAAAGGAGAAGTTGTTGAGGGTGAGGACCAGCTCTGCTAGGCAGAGTGTTAGTGGAGGGAAATTGGATGATTCTGAGGTTGAGGAAGAAACAGATGGCTTTAAGACCTTCCTGGTGGGGGATGGAGGTGTAGTGGCTGAACATCCATAGTAAAGATGAGGGAGTGGGCGCTCGAAAAACGGAAGTCATTAAATAGACGAAGGGCATGTGAGGTATCTTGGACATAGGTCGGGAAAGATTGAATACATCGCCTGCTTAAGGACTGAACCAGACCCCATTCTGAGTCTGACGTCTGATGAAGGGTCTCGACCCGAAATGTCACCCATTCCTTCTTTCCAGAGATGTTGCCTGTCCTGCTGAGTATTTTTTGCAGTGTGTGCCCATATTCGATCTAAACCTGCATCTGCAGTTCCTTCCTGCAACCATTCAGAGTCTGGATGGGTCAGCAACATCACACAAAGTGCATTAAACATTTTTATTTAGTTTAGTTTAGTTTCAAGATACAGCGTGGAAACAGGCCATTCGGCCCACAGCTATCCCCACAGACTAGTTCTATCCTACACACTTGGGACCGTTTACAATTTTACCAAGCCAATTAACCTACAAACCTGTACGACTTTGGAGTGTGGGAGCTCCCGGAGAAAACCCACGCAGGTCACGGGGAGAACGTACAATCTCCGTACAGACTGCACCCGTAGTCAGGATCGAACCCGGGTCTCTGGTGCTATAAGGCAGCAACTCTACCCCTGCGCCATCGTGCCACCCCTATATCTATCCTTTCCAGGCATGTGGTTACGACTGGGAAGGAGAGTATTGTTGTTACCAGTTCCATATGAAGATGAAGTTAGCTAATTTCCTAAAAAATATGGCAGTCCATTTCTTGCCATTTGATACAAACAAGTGGACAATTCAGAGAGCAGTGAGCTAAACGCATTGGCCTGTAATGGGTGTTATTCAAAAGTTAATCCCTGTTAGTGTGTTACCTTTTATTTTCTAAACTACTATTGTGAACTTGTTGGGATCTTGTAATAAATATTTGGAAGATATGCATTTTGATGGGAAGGTTCATAGTTGCGGTTGTTATGTCATAGAGCCATACAGCACGGATACAGGCCCTTCAGCCCACCTTGCCCATGCCGACCAAGATGTTGCAACTACACTAGTCCCAGCTGCCCATGATTGGCCCATGTCCCTCGAGATATTTCCTATTCATGTTTCTGTCCAAATGTATTTTAAATATTGTTATAGTACCTGCCTCAACTACCTCCCCTGGCAGTTCGTTCCATATATCCCCCTCTGTGTGAAAAGTTGCCCCTCGGGTTCTTATTAAATCTTTCCCCTCGCAGAGAAAATCTACGTCCTCTGGTTCTTGATTCTCCTACTCTGGGTAAAAGAATCTGTGCATTCACCCTATTCACCCTCTCAAGATCATCCCTCGTCCTCCTGCGCTTCAAGTCCTACCCTGCCCACCCTCTTCCTGTATCTCAACCTATCAAGCCCTGGCAACATCCTCATTGTTTTTTTCTGCACTCTTTCCAGTTTAACAACATCCTTCCTTTAGCAGGATGACCAAAACTGAATACTATCCTCCAAATACGGCCTCTCCAGTGCTTTGTGCAACAGTATCATAACATACCAACGTCTATAGATGGACACAAAATGCTGGAGTAACTCAGCAGGTCAGGCAGCATCTCCAGGGAAAAGGAATAGGTTACGTTTTGGGTGGAAGCCCCTCTTCACCTGAAATGTCACCTATTTGTTTTCTCAACAGATGCTGTCTGACCCACTGAGTTACTCCAGCATTTTGTATCTATCTTTGGAGTAAACCAGCATCGGTCGTTCCTTTCCACACATCCCAACT
The DNA here is from genome assembly GCF_010909765.2 of Amblyraja radiata. Taxonomy (NCBI): domain Eukaryota; kingdom Metazoa; phylum Chordata; class Chondrichthyes; order Rajiformes; family Rajidae; genus Amblyraja; species Amblyraja radiata. Next base: position 25,612,674 of record NC_045964.1, on the reverse strand, counting down.
TCTACACTTAATATCCTGACTGATGAAGGCCAATGAACTGAAATCCTTCTTGACCACCCTGTCTACCTGTGATATTACTTTCAGGGAACTATGTACCTGCACTCTACCACATTCCCCAGGATCCTGCCATTCACTGTGAATGTAATTTCCAGATTTAATAAAAAAATCTGAATTTGCGTGTTCAAAATCATAGTTCATTGAGGAAGAGATGATTCTGTACGTACACAGGAAAATCTGACTCACCAAATACCAAATGTCTAAGGTCCAACTATTTGTTGTTTTAAGTGACTCCAAAAATACGAGTGACCTTATTGCCTTTTCACAGGGAATTGGCACCAATAATGCTTTCCTTGCCAGCAGTTACCGCATTGTGGTAGTCACATCAATACGACAACAATGGCTTTGTTTGCCATTCATGGTAATCAATCTCTAACACAAAAGTAGGAAATGCTTGAAATTCTCGGCAGATGTGGAGAAAGTGAATCAAAGTTTCGGAAATGTCCAAGGAAGGGTCTCCAAAATGAAATGACGACTCTCCCCACAGACGCTGCCTGATCTGCTGAATATTGTCTGTATTTCCTCATCTTCTTTTTGATTTTCAGAGTCTACGGTTTCTAATAATGAATCCCCAACAATTGCCATCCGCGGACCCTGGCAGATAAGATGGAAAACTCCACCAATGGAAAACTGCGACAACCATTGTTCGAATTTTGTTCTGATTATGCTACATTTACCCAAAATCATTTTCAAATTACTCACACACCATGTCATAATTTACCATTTCCAGAAAGGAGTCCAACAAATTTTCAATTCATCACATTGCCTGATTCTATTTTGACCCAGTCATAGATTTAACACTTGTTCACTGAAAATAATAATCTGGTAAATTAGGTTGAATTTTACCTCCCATCAACTGTTGACAGTGTCTTTGTTTCTGTACTTTGTAGAAGAAGCCAAGATCTACATATTATCACATTCATTTAGTTTCTTACAAACAATGTGCAAGATCCATAGAAAAGTTCCTCATAATCTAATCTCTCCATCTCTTGCGTCATTTTCCCCTTTCCCATGGTTACAATTGCACATAGTATTTTAAATATAATTGCACCAAAGTTTTATAATGTTTAAGAAGGAACAGCAGATGCTGGAAAATTGACGGTAGACAAAAATGCTGGAGAAACTCAGCGGGTGAGGCAGCATCTATGGAGCGAAGGAAATAGGTGACGTTTCGGGTCGAAACGACCGCAACCCGTCTGAAGAAGGGCCTCGACCCGAAACGTCATCTATTTCCTTCGCACAGGGCCGGATTTAGATGAAGAGAGGCCCTAGGCTATTCCACTTGTGAGGCCCCTCCCAATCCCCCACCCCCACGACGAGAGGAAGATGAAAGAGTGCACCAGATTGACACCGATGTGCAGCCGAGCGTGGCCAATGAGATAAGGGCTGGAAAGCTGCACTTTTTATTTATTGCCAGTGCTAGTGTCGAGTTATCGGCTTAAAACACTATTATTCTGAAATGGAGGGCAATGAAAATTACTGAAGTGTTGTTTAGAGACTACAGTGCGTTGTGACAGCATATGTAAGAACGGCCTATGACAGTGTCAAAAATATTATACACCAGGCCCATACGAAGCTTTTCAAAAAGGGGGGTGGCATGGCAGGATTGCAAAAATGTTATGTGAAATAAGTGCATGCAGCGTATATCACAAGCGTGAAGCTGAAAGACCCTTGCGACCCGCTTAAGGGCCCTGGAAGTTCTGGGGTTTTAGATGCTCTCTGGTGCATTCTGAGCCTTATTTTGGAGCATTTTTGCACCAATATTTCAGAAATAATTTTGGTTGAGTCAAGAGTAATGAGTGGTTAGAATGGGATGATTGAGGTCATTGTTGTATACATTTAAAAAAATATAAAGAATTGAAGCTGTCCTTGTTTTAATAATCAAGTTTTACTGTAAAATGTTTTGTAAGATGTTATAAAGGAGCATGCAAACACTGCAAATGAAATACTGTAAGTTTTTGAGGTAAATAAAACCTTTTTTTAGAAAATGTTTTGTGTGTTGATTTGATTGCTGTGAAGTCAAGTCAACTCAAGTTTATTCGTCACATACACATACGAGATGTGCACTGGTCGACTGTGTTAGTGTGTGCACATGAAAAATATGATGCAAAATGAAAGTCGCAAACTATGGAATTCATATTTTTCAATATTGTTATCAAGGAAAAGAAAGCAGTTCAAATTGTTTGATATTATTCATATGGAGAAAATAGACCTTAATTTTGCAATCTCACTAAAGATAATCCCCCTTTCCCTCTCCCCCCTCCTCCTCCCCCTCTCTCTCTCCCTCCACATCTCTTTCTCACCCCTCCCCGCCTTCTCCTCTCTCTCTCCCCCTCCCCCTCTCTCTCTCTCCCCCCTCTGTCTTAACCCCCCTTTCCCCCTCTCACATCCCCCCTCTCTCTCTCCCTCCCTATCCCTCCCTCTCCCTCCCACGCTGCGAGGCTCTGACTCTGCGTTGCAGACACCGCAGGCCCCCCCCCTCCTCCCCGGCCCAGAGAAACGGGCACTCCCGCAACACAATATTCCACTACTTACCTAGAGTAGACACGAGGCATCGAGGTGATTGTGTGGAGTGCAAATGAGATCTGAACCCGCCCGGGCCCACTGCGCGGAGAGACAGCATCATTTTGCGTCGCGACTGTGTCACCGGCTTCCCCCAAATGCGCAGGCACAGATGGTCGCAATTTTCCCCCCAAAACCTCCAGCGGGCCAGAACCAGAATTTCAGGTAATTTCCGTCAAAGTGGAAACGCTGATAGCGCTCGAATTTTTGGTTTCTCGGGATTTTTTTTACTATGGGAAAAAAACACCTTGGCCAGAGGCCCCATAGATTTTGAGGCCCCAGGCTTCAGCCTATGAAGCCTATGGGTAAATCCGGCCCTGCCGAGGCCCCCCTAGATCTAGAGGCCCTAAGCTTAAGTTTGTGAAGCTTATACGTAAATCCAGCCCTGCCCACGCATCTCCCTCAAACTCTCAACTTAAAGGTATGCCCTCTAGCCTTTGACATTTTCACCCTGGGGAAAAAAGGTTCTGAGACTTGTTGGAGGTATACGTTGAGAGAAAGCTGAGTTGTACATGCTAGGGTAGGGTCATTTCCAGGGAGCACACATTTAGTGCTGGCAACATTCCTCACACCACATTCACACACACACACACACACCTGTCCTTCACACCAGGTGGCTGCATACACACATTCATGGATAGACATACAATGATGAGGGGGACACCACTGCTCATTGCCAATGTGGCATGTGAATCGAGCCAACCAGAAGCATTTAAGAGGGGTTACTTGGGGACATTGATACACTGTGAACTATTTACTTGCTCTCCCCTTAGCCCCATTCACTCCATTACTATTGTCCGCACCAACACTTGGCTGGAAAGAAAAGTCTCTGTGCTTCTGTCGAGATTTGTAACCTCTTGACAAGGTTAAGTAGGACAAGATATTCACACATACTGTGGAGTAAAAGTGTTTGCCTTTGGTAAACATTTCTGCATGATACGATTAATCCTCCTCTGTGCGGGTCGGCGAGTGCATAACGGCGCTCAGAAACCCAGCTGCATGTGATCATATTTTGAAGGAAGGAATTACATTGAGAAAAGGTTTGCCTGCGCATAAGACTTGGGGATAAGTATTCGACGCGGGGCATAACATTCTGATGAAGCAGGTCTGCTCTGGCTCCGTCTCCGGTCCAAGCGCCGAGCAAAAATGCACCGACGTCAAAAACTATTTCCTGAATCCGTTTTCTTCAATGACGTATCGCACAACTGGAAAACCAAATAAGTAGAATAGCAAAGAATTGAAATGTATGTGATTGATTCCAGTTGCCTACGCAGAATTACATATTGCTTGAAACGTGGTTTGCACACCTATAAAGTAAAGGCGATTATAATGTAAAGTTTTTAAGAAGGAACTGCAGATGCTGGAAAATCGAAGGTACACAAAAATGCTGGAGAAACTCAGCGGGTGCAGCAGCATCTATGGAGCGAAGGAAATAGGCGACGTTTTGGGCCGAAACGTTGCCTATTTCCTTCGCTCCACAGATGCTGCTGCACCCGCTGAGTTTCTCCAGCATTTTTGTGTACCTATAAAGTAAAGTTGTTCTGTGATTACGAAATGCATTAAATACTCTCATTTCTTTGTCTCGCATTGAATTTTTTTTTTTAAAACGTCAAATACAAAGTCCTGTCTGCTCGACGTATGTATCAGGTAGGAACAAAGACAACGTGTAGTGCGAGGCTGGTGAAGTAGGTTTGGCTCTCGGCGTGAAACGCTCCCACTGTCTGACTCGGAGGTGAGTCACTTCACCTCGGGTCAGGCACCCGGGCTCAGCTTTAAATCAGGAGCCGCACTTCCCCCTGCTGGATGCTTACACACGCTGGATGAAACCGCCAATTCCAAGTTTTTGAATTATTCAACACATTCATAATTTACTTGAAAAACACACAAACTCACTGATACATTAAAACTTTTCACAACATTGATGTGTGTTCGATGTGTTCGATGATCGAAGACTTAAATAATTTTAAAGCACGATTTTAGTATTGAAATTAAACGTGTGTGATTGTGTGTGTGTGTGTGTGTGTGTGTGCGCGGCTGCTGAAGATGAGAGTCTGGGTTAAGGTGAAAATATGGATCAATTGAGCAAGGGCAGAGGCTGGCTCGAATCTTTGGGTAATATTATTTGAGTATTTTGGCTCGGGTCCACTGGAATCCGCCTAATTGCTTTCCTCGGCGCGGTCTGCCTGCCTTTGGAACTGTATCTCTCTTGTTGTGAGGTAACTGAACAAACACAAGCTCGCTTCCTCCCAGGCTGCTGGTGATTGGCAGATGCTGTATGCAAGGAATGTGAGAGGGTATTTAAGGGAACCGCACTCGGGCTCCACGGTAGTAGCGAACTCCAGCATCCTCAGCTTCAAGTGGCAAGCACCGCTTCAAGTGCCCGATCAGTCAGACTACCTACCCGCTCTGCACTAGGAACTCGCTACATTTCGGATTTGCGACTGGCACCTCTTACTTTCCGCGGAATATTTTACAGTGATTACCTTTCAATCCATCCGGAGATTACAGGGGTACTGGTTAGTAAACGTTAAACTTTAATAACACGCCAGTTTAAAGTTTAAACCTGATTTCATTGTTTGGAAACTATAAACGGCTAAACCAAACCCCCTTCTTTTTATGCTAGGTAGCGGGACCCTCTTCTAAAATGAAGCTTCCACAAGTACTCTTCCTGTTGTTAATGATCGCTGTCTGCTCCACAAAAAAGATTCAGGGTGAGTTGGGGTGCGTTTTCTACACTGGTTGGGACGGGTAAGCGGGCGATTATGTCTTCTGGGTTCCACTGCCCACCTGAAGAATTTAAGATTGAATTTGTCCCCTTCTCCCTCTCCCTCTCCCTCTCCCTCGCCCCGCCAACTCTTTTCTCCCTCCACAGACACGGGAGCGGATGGCGTGTTCGACCTGTTCGATGTCACCGGGCTCACTCGCAAACACGTTGGGGTGCACATGGTCAGGGGTCCTGAGTCCAACAGCCCAGCTTATAGGATCGTCAACGCCGACATCATCGGGCCGGCCTCGGACACCAGCTTCAGGGACCTGGTCGACCACATCCAGCATGAGAAGGGATTCATCTTCCTCGCCACCCTGCGCCAGATGAAGAAGACGCGCGGTACCTTGGTGGCCATCGACAGCGTGGACGGCACCCGGATCTTCGAGATCCTTTCCAATGGGAAAGCCAACACCCTGGATCTCACCATCACCATCGAGGGCAAGCAGAGCATGGTGTCCATCACCGATGCCCACCTCGCCAATGCCCGCTGGAAGAACCTGACCCTGTTCATTCAGGAGGACGTGGCCACACTCTACGTGGGTTGTGATAAGATCAACCAGGTGGAACTGGAAGAAACCATCCACAAAGTGCTGAAGTACGGCGACTACAAGCTGAGGCTTGCCAAAGGAGGGAAGGGTCTCGGGAATAACTTCCAGGTATGTACGAGGTGGGGTGGCAACTGAGCTGGTTGCGGACGGACGGACGGACGGACGGTCAGTGGGTGGCGGGGAGCGGGGGATAGCGGGGCGGACAAAGACCAGTGAGAGGGAGGTGGGCAACGAGCGGCGCTCACGTTGTGTAGATAGATTGAACACGGTAGAAAGGTGGATGAACATTTGCTTGCAGTGCGCTGAAGCGGCTTGAAAAAGTTGACTTCAGTCAACTAAGAAAGTCCTCTCTTCGTCGATGAGAGCTAACTAACTGCACATAATGCTGGTGAGGGTTCTCAAGTTGGGCTTGCATGCATTCAGTCAGAGGGTGAGTTTTAAAGCCGCTCGCTCCAACGATGTCTGTTCCTTCTTTGACACAGGGAGTCCTGCAGAACGTCCGTTTTGTGTTCGGGACTACCACGGAAAGCATCCTGATGAACAAGGGCTGTTACAGTTGTAAGTATTTGACACGAACCAGTCGACCTCTTCCATGCGCGCCGTTCGCCTAATTGTTTGCAGTGTTGCCGCCACACTTTGATCTGCAGTCCGTGAGCCGCCTTGTACATTGCCCAAACTGGCTGTTGTTAGATCAAAGGCCAGTATATGGAGCTTGATCAAACTCTATATTCAGGAGACGCAAGAATCCGCAGATGCTGGAGACTTGAACAGAACCACAAAGTGCTGGAGTAAATCCGCGTCTGTGGAGGGTTGGGACTCTTCTTGACACTGATAGTTGTAGGGAGGAGAGAAAGCTGGAAACGACGCTAGGGGGACAATTGCGAGACGAGTCGTGCATTCCACCAGTGAATCCGAGCCTGGGCTTGTGGTAGTTAATAAATGCTGGAGTCCAGGGTCATCCTGTGAGAAGTGTGAGTGTGTGAATCTGATATATGGACCCGACACCAGGTTTTCCGTTGAGACCTACAAAAAAAAGACATTGCGTTGGCTTTGCTGAAGTGTTTGACTTTGGTTTCCACCGTGTTTTACCTTTACTGAATTGGCTTAGCCATTTGACATTGTATTTGACATTGCCTTCGATCTTCTCTTCCAGCCACACGCGGAATAGTGTCTTTACCAAATGGGGGCTCCGAAAGGCCAGCGATCCGGACCAACTTTTATGGGCACAAACCCAAGGATCTCCAGACGATCTGCGGCATCTCCTGCGAGGAGCTATCCAACATGTTCACTGAACTTCAAGCTCTTCGGACCATGGTCACACAGTTGGTAAACAACGTCCAAAAACTGGTAAGAAAAGTAAAATTATTCGGCGTTTTTTTGTGGGAGGGGAGTTGCCCTTTAAGTCTGCAGGTATTTATAATTAACTCCATTTGCTCCGCCTTCAGACTGCAGAGAATGAAGTGATTGCGAAAACCATTGGGATCAGACCTATTGGAGCGTGTGTTCACAATGGCATGACCTACAAGGACAAGGATCAGTGGAAGGTGGACAACTGCACTGACTGCACCTGCCAGGTAAAAGCATGCAATCGCAGACGCCAGTCTCAATGTCACCGCCTTTAATTTTCTAAATGAAAGTCCCCAAAAAGTTTGTGAGTAAAAAGACTGAAGCAACCATTTAAACCAAAATGGTATTGCTTGAAGAAAAATGAAGTAATTCAGAGATGACTTTAGACTTTAGAGATATAGCATAGGAACAGGTCGAGACCACACCGACCAGCTGATCACCCAGTACACTAGCCCTATCCTACACACACTAGGGACAAAGTACAAAGGCCAATTAGCCTACAAACCTGTATATTTTTGGAGTGTGGGAGGAAACCAGAGCATCCGGAGAAAGCCCAACGCGGCACAGGAAGAACGTACAAACTTGTACAGACAGCACTGGTAGACAGGATCGAACCCGGGTCTCTGGCGCTGTAAGGCAGCAATTTTACCGCTGCGCCACCGTGCCGCCCTTAGCTCTGTGCGGCCCTTAGCCATGCTGCTTATGCTCCCAGATGAAAATCTACAGGTTTAGCAGGAGCCAGCTATTCATGAGAAGCAGCTCCAGCCATAATGTACCATGAGAAGTTCTTAAAAAATAAATACCCATAGTGTTGGCTACGTGGATTGTTTGTAAGTATGAAATGGTTTATTAGTCTTTGTGTTCTGCAGCATTGGAGTGTGTGCAGGGAAACTCCATCTCTGTCAATTCCCTGGAGGACTGGGGAGGGGGGGGGGGGGGGGGGGGGGTGGCAGTGCCAAATGTCAGCATTTTTATATTAGCTTGGAACTAAATAAAAACTCCAGCTCTCCCAAAAGAAGTTGACGTTCTCATTTCTACGGGAGCAGCTTTAACAGTTTTGTTCCAGTAGGCTTCCAAATAATGATGTTAATCACCAAGAGTATGTCAGATGGACACATCAAGCGCACTATTTCCAAAACACTCAATAGTAAGTTGTGTGCTTGCTGGCGCCCAATATACAGAAAGACTTCCATGCAGTTCCTGTAGTCACCCCGCATTCCCTTTCTGTCACATGACATCACTCCGTCTCCAGCACGCTCCAACTGAAGGCCAAAGCAACTCGTAATGCACACTTGGGAAATAAAAACACACATTTTAACCAGCTGGTATTGTATTTGCTCAGTCAGACACTTGTTCACAAACATTTGTTGTCCCTGACGTTGCTTGCTAACCTTATGTCTTTTCTTCTTTTCAGTCCTCCGTCACATTTTGCCAAAGGATCTCCTGCCCCACCGTATCCTGTTCCGACGCGGTGGTCCCAGATGGGGAATGCTGTGCCCGATGCCCATGTACGTGATATTAACCTGAGTTATTATATGAAATCATAAGCTAGGTATGAGTACAGGAGGTTAGAGCTGGTGGGAGACAACATTAAAAGTGATCGACATTAGCTGAATTCCATTTTGAATGAATGAATATAGACACAAAATGCTGGAGTAGCTCAGCGGGACAGACAGCATCTCTGGATAGAAGGAATGGGTGACATTTCGGGTCTTAACCCTTCAATTAATGATACTTTATTGCCACATGTACCTGAGTACAGTTGCCCATGCTGCAATATGTTCATAAATCATAAGAGGAATAGTAGGCCATTCAGCCCATCGAGTCTACCCCGCCTTTCAATCATGGCTGATCTATCCTTCCCTCTCAACACCATTTAGAGGGTTTAGTTTATTGTAGGTACTGGAGGTACAGTGAAAGCATTTTATGTATGGGTGATTGTTGGTCTGCACGGACTCAATGGGCCGAAGGGCCTGTTTCCATGCTGTTTCTCTAAACCAAACACAAGGTGCCAGAGGTTCAGGAAAATAATTTAGCAGACTTTATTACATAGTTTATACACTGGTTGATGATATTCCAGATGATATACCTTTCATTTTTTGAGACTGCATTTAACATACGCTTAACTTCCGACAGCATTTCCCAATGAATCCGAGGCTGGCTGGTCTCCGTGGTCTGAATGGACTCATTGTTCCGTCACCTGTGGGATTGGAACACAGCAGCGAGGCCGGTCCTGTGACCGGATTAACAACGACTGTCATGGGACCTCTGTTCAGACCCGCAGTTGCCATTTGGAAGAATGTGACAAGAGATGTAAGTTTTCTTTCCAAACTCCCACCCCTCCTCTCCACCACAGTCTTGCTTGCAATGTGTCAAGGCAATACGATGTCAGGGGTGAACGTTAGACGTAAACACACTTGCTCTTGCAGGTGCATGGTTATGTTTCTTCCCTCTTGCACAGAGCACAGACCTCGGCTAACGAAACTGAGCAAGCTTGGGAAATGTTTCTTTACAAAGCAAACTGAATATGCTCTGGCCAAGTTTTACTGTGCAAAATGTCAGCTGACAGTCTCACAGAGAAATGGAGTAAGAATGATCAATATAGCCAAAAATAGTGCTCTATAAAATGGGTATCAAAGTATTACTATAATGACACGCATCTTAACTTGTACTTCTATAGAATGCTGGTTTAATTCTTAAATATAGTTCACTTCCTACTGAACCTAAGGGCGGCCCAAGTGGCACAGCGGCAGATTTTCCGCCTCACAGTGCCAGAGACCTAGGTTCGATCCTGGCCTCCGATGCTGTCTGTGTGGAGTTTGCACGTGGGTTTTCTCGGGGTGCTCCAGTTTCCTCCCACATCCCAAAGATGTGCAGATTTGTAGGTTAATCGGCCTCTGCAAATTGCCCCTAGTGTGTAGGAAAGAACTAGTGAAAGGCTAATCGATGGTCAGCGTGGAGTCGGTGAGCCGAAGGGCCTGTTTCCATGCTGTATCTCTAAACTAAACTATATCTCTATAACTAAACTGAGATAGTGAGCGGCACACTGATCTAACAATGATGTTGATATTTTATCTCTTCTGTTCCAGTCAAGCAAGATGGTGGTTGGAGTTATTGGTCACCTTGGTCTTCTTGCTCAGTGAGCTGTGGTACTGGAGTGATCACTCGAATCCGCCTGTGTAACTCGCCAATGCCACAAATGGGCGGCAATGAATGTGTGGGGAAGAAGAGAGAAACCGAAAAATGTGAACAGGTCCAATGCCCAAGTGAGTATTTGCTCAGGGTGCACGGTCTTGCACTTGTGTAATTATTGATCAAACCTCGTACGTGCCAAGAAGTTGAACACAATCTTGAAAACATGTAACCGTGCAAACATTCCTTTTGTTCTGTAGTTGATGGAAGGTGGGGTGTCTGGTCACCTTGGAACACCTGTACCGTTACCTGTGGAGGAGGAATACAGAAGCGCACACGTCTTTGTGACAGTCCGGCACCCAAGCATGGAGGCAAGAAATGTGTGGCTCAACCTCGAGAAACACAGCTTTGCAATAAGCTAGAGTGCCCAATTGGTAAGCTTGCAAATTGGTCCACAGTTCAAAAACATTAATAAAGTAGTGGTCTTTACTTTATTCCAACTAAGTGTCTTTACTGTATTTTTACACACCTGTCAACAAAGAGTCAATGGTTCATGTGCAAATCCACCTATATTACAGACGGATGTCTATCCAGTCCATGCTTTGCTCAAAGCAAATGTACCAGCTTCCCTGATGGCTCCTGGAAGTGTGGACCATGTCCCTCTGGTTATAAAGGAGATGGTATTCACTGCAAGGACATTAATGAAGTAAGTATTTACTAGATTTCAGTCGTACCTGTACATTTTATGCATTCAGAATTCTTAGCGGGATATTAATTTTTGAATCTCTTGCAGTGTGTGGAGGTACCTGATACCTGCTTTCAGGTCAATGGAGAGCACAGATGTGAAAACACAGTCCCAGGATACAACTGCTTGCAATGCCCCGCACGGTACACTGGCAATCAACCATTTGGCAGGGGCATCGAGGAGGCTACAAATAACAAGCAGGTGAGGTTAAAATTAAAATGTAATGGTGTTTAATCAGGGCAACTTCTTTAGTTTTCAAGAAATGTCCATGCATCCATACAATATAAATTATCTGTAAGACAAGATATAACCAGAATTTGGGCCCCATATCTGAGGAAGAATGTGCTGGCTTAGCAGAGGGTCCAGAGGAGGTTTGCGAGAATGTTCCCAGGGATGATTGGGTTAAAATGATGAACGTTTGATGGTACTGGGCCTGTACTTACGGGAGGAAGAAGAGGGACCTCATTGAAACTTACCGAATAGTGAAAGGCCTAGATAGAGTGGATGTGGAGAGGATGTTTCCACTAGTGGGAGAGTCTAGGGCCAGAGGCCATAGCCTCAGAATAAAACAACATACCTTTAGAAAGGAGACGAAGGGGAATGTATTTAGTCAGACGATGGTGAATCTGTGGAATTCATTGCCACAGAAGGCTGTGGAGGCCAATGGATATTTTTAAGGTGAGGATTGACAGGTTCTTGATTAGACACAAAATGCTGGAGTAACTCAGCGGGTCAGGCAGCATCTCTGGAGAGAAGGAATCGGTGAGGTATGGGTGTCAGGGGTTATAGGGAGAAGGCAGAAGAATGGGGTTGAGAAAGAAAGCTAGGTCAGCCATGATTGAACGGCAGAGTAGACTTGTTGGGCAGAATGGCCTAATCCTGCTCCTACAACATGAAGTATTGCAAAGGAAAGGTGTGATTTATGTGAGCAGCAAGTGATCAGACAATATGCGTTTTTTATGTACAAAGGTCTGTGAGCCACGAAACCCCTGCAAAGACAAGACAAACAACTGCAATAAACATGCCAAGTGTATTTACCTGGGTGTCTTCAGTGAGCAGATGTTCCGCTGTGAATGTAAGCCTGGTTTTGCTGGCAACGGCATTATCTGTGGAGAAGATACTGATCTGGACGGCTGGCCAAATAAAGATCTCACTTGTGTTGCCAATGCAACTTATCACTGCAAAAAGGTAAACTCATTAACCTGTCTCCTTAGATCTGACATTGTGCTTCAGTCCATATGTCATGTAACATAGTGTATAGCCTAGACTTTATCTTGCACTAAAAGTTATTCCCTTTATCCTGTAAATGTACACTGTGGATGGCTTGAATGTAATCATGTATAGTCTTTTCGCTAACTGGATAGTACGCTACAAAACAACTTTGGGATGGCAGGGTGGCATAGTGGTAGAGTTGTTGCCTTACAGCGCTAGAGACCTGGGTTCGATCCCGACTACGGGTGCTATCTGTACGGAGTTTGTACGTTTTTCCCCGCGTGGGTTTTCTCCGGGTACTCCGGTTTCCTCACACATTCCAAAGACGTACAGGTTTGTAGGTGAATTGGATTTGGTAAAGTTGTAAATTGTCCCTAGTGTGCAGGATAGTGTTTGTGTACGGGGATTGCTGGGCAGCATGAACTCAGTGGGCTGAAGGGCCTGTTTCTGCGCTGCATCTCTAAACTAAAGTTTACACCGTACCTTGGTTCACATGACAATAAACTAAACTAAAACATAGACTTTATACTTGGAGCAGAAAGCATATTGAAGTAACACAAATTTGAGGAATGAAAATTATGAAATTATCTCGCCAGTTAATGATGTAATGAATCTGTGTAATGACATGAAAAGGACAGGGTGTGGTTCATATATAAAACTTCTGTCAGTCTGTCGATTAGAATTAGTTATAATTGTCTGTTCTGCTTGGATGTTCAAACCCATAACATTCTTGTTAGGCAGCTGTTTTTTTTAAAAGGAATCAATCTGAAAACATTAATTCACCTCGCAGCATCTTTCTGAAATTAAATTGACAGATATTTTGTTATTTTGCACATCTGAAATGCCACACTTCTTGATTTGTAGGATAACTGCCCATTCCTCCCCAACTCTGGACAAGAAGACCACGATAAAGATGGAGTTGGAGATGCCTGTGATAAGGACGATGATAATGATCGCATTCCAGATGAGAATGTAAGTTTTGAATGAAAGATATTCTACACCACACCATTCTGTGAGGACAGACAATACTAAATGAAAACACACTTTGCCCTATGACATTAATTCCAAGGGGGTGGGGGGGGGGGGGAGGGGAATAATGCGCAGAATGAAAACAAGATTCACAGGGAGCTCTGTATTTTGAACACATAGCACAGAGTTGACAAAACTGTCTGGGCCTCATCTCGGGTACCTGCCAAACCCATTTGCAAAGTGCAATGTCATTTAAAAGGGTGGTTTTCCTCTGACTATAGGCTTTTGTATTTTCATAACCACATACGCACAGGCAGATTCTGTGAGACAGTAACAACTTCACAAGCAAACACTAGCTATTTAGGCAATGTGACACCTGTGTGTCCAAAAAATGCCTCGCTGGATTTCATTTCAATAATGGAGTGTTTGGAAGAACACTTTTCCAAATTGAATTGAAGTATTTTGTATTTGAGTGAGCATTGGGCTTTCCTTTTGTTTAAAATGTATATTTCAACCTGCTCATGAAACTGCTTTTCAGGACAACTGCCCATTCTTGTTTAACCCTCGCCAATATGATTATGATCGGGATAATGTTGGAGACCGCTGTGACAACTGCCCGTACGACCATAACCCTGACCAGACAGATACTGATGGAAATGGGGAAGGAGATGCCTGTGCCATTGATATTGATGGAGATGGTAAGAATGCTTGACCTGCAAGTTGAAGACCACAGTAATGCCTTAATATTAGTAATTAATCACCAAGGAGATCATATAGCCCAGCCTGTATACACTGGCTGTTCAATACAACCATCTAGTTGGTTCCATTCTTCCGCTTTTCCGGCACCACTCTTGCCAGGTTTTTTCTCAAGCATTTTTCCAATTCCATTTCCTAAGTAATCATTGAATTTGCATCCACCAAGCTATTAAACAGTGCACACAAGATCACAATCCAATTATTTCCCTCTCATTGTTGTGTTTGCCAATTACCTTGTGTAGTGGTTATCAACCTTTCTGTAAATTATGACTCTTTATCCTTATTCGTGCAACCTAAAGCGAACGAGAAATGTTGAAATGGCTCAGAATGTCTTTTTAGTGTTTGCTTTCCCCCAGAGAAGCAAACTAGTTTCATTAAGTCACTTCCTCGTAACCTTATCTGTTGTAAGGAAGACAATCTCAATTGAAGTTTGGTTTATAATAGCATAAACCAAGTGATAAAACATTTATCCTAATACTACAATATATTTTACTTTCCAGGCATTTTAAATGAGAAGGACAACTGTCCATATGTATATAATGTTGACCAGCGGGATACAGATTTAGATGGTGTTGGTGATCAGTGTGACAACTGCCCACTGGAACACAATCCAGATCAAGTAAGTTTTTAAAAATAATGCACACCAATGAATGCACTACTGTAATAGTAGAATATTTTGATAAAATATTATTTCAAAATTGCTCTAATGTTGTTTACTGCTTTAAGTAAAGCACAAATATCTTAAATGATAAAAGGGATATGGGCCAAATTTGGGCAGACAGGATTAATATAGTCGGGGTATCTTGGTCAGCATGGGGAAGTTGGGCCAAAGGGACTGTTTCCCTGCTGTATGTCTCTCATCCTGTTTTGCATTGCAAATATACATTTGGGTTGTGCTTGTGCAAGGACTGTTTCATCATCAGTGATATTTTTGGTGATGTCTATATTTAGTTATACAAAATGTTTATTCAATGACCAGAGCTCTCCAATGTGGACTAATATGGATCTGTTACCCAATTCCAGGCTGATTCCGACTCTGACCTTGTGGGTGACAAATGTGACAACAATCAGGATATCGATGAGGATGGTCACCAGAACAATCTGGACAACTGTCCCTACATTCCCAATGCCAACCAGGTCGACCACGATAAGGACGGCAAGGGTGATGCCTGCGATTTCGATGATGATAATGATGGTATTCCTGATGACCGGGATAACTGCAGATTGAAATTTAATCCCAACCAAACTGATTCTGATGGTAAGAGTAAACAGTACACGTTGATACAATGCTTATTTGCTTCATTCATTTTAAACTGGGTGAGAGAGAGAAATAAATAATGGAAACTAATGGGGGAAATACTTTTCAATGGATACTTTTACGAAAGATATCACTTCTTTTATTTAGGTGATGGTCGAGGTGATGCTTGTAAGGATGATTTTGATGGAGACAATATCCTGGATATCTATGACGTCTGTCCTGAAAACTTTGACATCACGGAGACTGACTTCCGCAAATTCCAAATGGTACCACTGGATCCAAAGGGAACGTCCCAAACTGACCCCAATTGGGTGGTCAGACATCAAGGCAAAGAGTTGGTGCAGACTGTTAACTGCGATCCTGGCATTGCTGTTGGTGAGTGTTGAGCTGAGCCAAACAGCATCAAATTAACTATGTTGCCAGAGTGGGTGGGAAAACAGGGATTCTTCATGCCAAAGGCACTCAAGCCAAATGCAGCTCTGGGTTTTATTTAAAATCTTTTAGCAAAACACAGATTACATTGAGGTAGGGGCGGCATGGTGGCGCAGCGGTAGAGTTGCTAGCTTATAGCACCAGTGAACTGGGTGCTGTCTGTACAGAGTTGTACGTTCTCCCCGTGACCTGCGTGGGCTTGCTCTGGGAGCTCCGGTTTCCTTGAACACTCCAAAGACACAGCTTTTGTAGGGAACTTGGCTTGGTAAAAAATTGTTAAATGCCCTTAGTGCCTGTAGGATAGTGTTAGTGTGCGGGGATTGCTGGTCAGCTCAGGTGGGCTGAAGGGCCTGTTTCCGCACTGTATCCCTAAATTAAACTAAACTAAACATGTATAGGGATGGCAATAAGCACACTCGAATTCTCGCCTCCTCCGAGTTGGGTTAAAGGAGAAAGGACAGAAGCCTCTGAGGAATTATCAGTAGCAGGCCGAAGGTATTTTTTTTCTATGGGCTGTCTGAAGTCACCAGCTACCTCGGACAGTGGATAGGGTACAGCTCACAGGACATCAGCTCCGCTCAGTTAATCTCAGACTTTAGATTGGCCGAAGGCATTTATTTGCATTTTTAAGACAACCTTTCTTTCTTGTCCAGTTGGCCAGACAGCTCTGCTATTTTGAGTCGTGCTTTAATATGGTCTGCATCTTCTTCTTTTTGCGTAGGGCGTGCACAGCCTAAAGTGTAGGTCAACTTGTTCTATTTGATTGTGCTTGAATATGGGTTAGGAGGGCCTTTGGTACCTCACGAGCATACCATCACATTTTCCCCCTCTGATACATTCAGATCAAAAAATCTCCAGATATGCTGCCTGAGCTGCTGAGTTACTACAGCACTTTGTGTCTATCTTTTCATATATACAACTTATAACATTCAAATTGGAGAGAATAATTAGATAAATATTTTACTTAAAATACCTTTTTTTATAACCAGGATATGATGAATTCAATGCTGTCGACTTCAGTGGCACTTTCTTCATCAATACTGAGCGGGATGATGACTACGCTGGGTTTGTTTTTGGATACCAGTCCAGTAGCCGCTTCTATGTGGTAATGTGGAAACAAATCACACAGACATACTGGATCGATTCACCAACCAAAGCTCAGGGCTACGCCGGACTCTCCATCAAAGTGGTGAACTCTACAACTGGCCCAGGAGAGCACTTGCGTAATGCACTCTGGCACACTGGCAATACAGCAGGACAGGTACAAGAACTTTGAATACATCGACCAATTAATATGACGCAAATATTTTGGAAACAAAATGTTATTTATGTCTCCCATCACGGGTACAATTTTTTGTGAGGCTACTGCAAAAATTAGGGTGGCACAGTGGTAGAGTCGCTGCCTTATAGCGCCAGACACCGGGGTTCTATCCTAACTACGGGTGCTGTCTGTACAGAGTTTGTATGTTTTCCCTGCGACTGCGTGGGTTTCCTCCCACATTCCAAAGACGTGCTGGTTTGTAGGTTAATTGGCTTCAGTAAATTGTTCTCAGTGTGTAGGATAGAACTTGTGGAAGGGTGATCGCTGGTCAGTGTGGGCCGAAGTGCCTGTATCCACGCTGCATCTCTGAACTAAAACTATACCAATTATCCTTCCAAGAGTTTTTGAATCTGAAATCTTTCATTCTTACTTTCCTTGTCAAGGATTAGAGCAGTAATTATAAAATTCAGAAATATATTTCTTCAGTTCTGTTGGGAATAGGAAGGTGCCCTTCAGCCCTTCAAGCCTGTTTTCCATTCATTTAAATCTGCCCTCATTTATTGGGAAAACAAAGAATGGCAAGGAATGGCAATCTAGTTTGCTCTCTCCCATTCTGGAGATGATGGTGTTAATGGCTGAATTATTGACTAATTATAGCAATTAGTCTTCATCAACTCTCAACGGAAACTCCAAAGATGAGGAGGATTGGGTACCTTAGTTTCAGTCTGTTTCCCAAGTATAACACCCCTGCCACTTGGATAACTTCAGTAATGTTCTTGATTTAAGCAGCATTAAATTAAAATATATTTAAATTTGCAAGTAGAAACCATCTATGCCTTGTTTAAAAGTTGCAATTACCCTTGGCATATAAAATTCCTCTTACACTGGCTGAATTGTGATGCTATTAGGAAGCAATTAAATAATGCATTTGCTTTTTTTCTTCCTTAGGTTCAAACTTTGTGGCATGATCCCAATAACATTGGCTGGAAGGACAAGGCAGCTTACAGATGGCAACTAACCCACAGACCAAAGACAGGATTCATCAGGTAATTACTTCACAACTGATATTTTCACATCCTACTGTACTATTGATCATGTTGCTTTAAATAAGCACATGGATGTACAAAAGGTATATGAATCACATGATGGCAGAGGAAATGGGTTTAACCTGGCATCATGATTGGCATAGATACCGTGGGCTGAAGTGTATGTTCCTGTGCTCTACTGTTCGATGTAAATAACTGGGATAACGTGAAGTTGAGTCACAAGAATAAATTAAGGATTAATAGACACAAAGTGCTGAAGTAACTCAGCAGGTCAGTCTGCATCTCTGGAGAAAAAGGATGGATGATGTTCCGGGTCGGGATCCTTCTTCAGTCTGACCCGAAACATCACTCATCCTTTTTCTCCAGAGATACTGCCTGATCCGCTGATTACTCCAGCACTTTGTGTCTATCTTCAGTATAACCCAGCATCTGCAGTTCCTTTCAACACAAATTAAGGATTGAATTAGTTTGGACAGTGGTAAACCCTGCAATAAGTTTTCCTGTACCAGATTAATGAATATGTTTTTGTTCATATTACAGAGTTGTAATGTATGAGGGGAAGAAAATCATGGCAGACTCTGGAGCAATCTATGACAAGACCTACGCTGGAGGACGATTGGGACTCTTTGTGTTTTCTCAAGAAATGGTTTACTTCTCTGATCTTAAATATGAGTGCAGAGGTAAGATTTATATTTGTATCAATGGAAAAACAGAACGGCCACGTTTGTTAACTAAAGCTTCAGGTTCTGTACATATGTACAAATATGCTTGTTCCTTGTTAACACCACATGGTTAAAGTTAACTAACAAAAGGTGCGAGTAAAAACTTAAATCCTACTTTTATGAATGGGTCATATTGGCAAAATTGTGCAAAAACTAAGGAACAATGCATATGTAATTGTCTTGGATTTAAAAAACAAGCTCCTTCTGGTTTAAATTTTGACTGACTTTGCATTTTTCCTCCACAGATTCCTAATGTTAACATTCCTTGATGTGGAAATGTTTAAAAGCTGGTGTTACACCTATCTATTTTCTTGGAACAAATCCTGGGGCCATTGTTTCCTTCTTCCTTGTTTTATTCATGGAAAGCACGTGACCTGCGTTAGCCGATACAACTCATTGGATGTTATCAACATCAAATACAAGAATTTCTGCAAGAAAATCATTCCCTAGATCACGACTGACTCTACTTAACTATTTTTCTGTTTTTGATCATTTCAAATTGCAATTACATGGAAACAAAAACCTCTTGCATCTGTCAAAAGTTTAACTCGACACGTCATTGACCATATCAGTCCTACTACATCTCATAGCTGGAGGTCCCCTGGAAGGAGATTGCATGCTGCTCATGAGACTATCTCTGCTGTGGACTAATATTAAAGAAAGAAATGAGGGCTGTTTTATGGTGAAAGGATAACTGAGGTTTAAATGAAAATAAAGAAGGATTTACAAAAGGGGTGGGAGAACCACTGTAGTTTTTTCTTTATGTGAAATTCATCTGGAAGAAACCATGGAGGAACTATTACCTTTTTTTGTATTGGACCTTTATTTGTTCCTTTTACTAAATGTATTTAGTGTAAATACTTCCAGAATTAGCTAGATGATTACACGCAACATGAGAATCTAATTCCATTGACCCCATCCCACCCCGAATCAGATCAACACAGGCCAGCTCTCCAGATACGTGCTGACCAGGCTGGAAAATGTATCTTCAGGTCTTGTTGCCAGGAAGAAGTATGGAAGATCAAACATAACTCTGGCTCCTTTAGGATAAGATTGCTGTCATCCTGCAACGTTTTGCTCTCAGTGAAGCTAGTCTGATGGCAAGTTGAGTTAGAAGAGCAGTCTGTGAGCGTTCTCTTCGATGCTGATACTGGCCACCATGGAGGGAGCTTCTGCTTCAAATACTATGGTTTAAAAAAAAAAAAAAGGCGCAAGTAGACAGTTGAGAGACGGCTCTTCTCTTTAACATTTGCCAAAGGGGCAAATCGTTGTGCCTGTAGATATTGATAAAGTCATAAATTATTTATTTTCTTATCCTGGGTGAAATAAGATTGAAGGACACTTTAAAAAGTAAATGCGCAGACTATCCATGAGAGTTTATCATAGTCTTTGTATGCATTCTAAGATTGTAAATACAGTGATTATTTATTAACATTGTTCTATATTAATGCTAGGTAGTTTAGGATTTTTTTCCCTTTGTTTAAACATTATCCCACTGCCCAGGTAAAAGGGCAGCCCATAGGTGGGAGACTCGAGAACGAGTCTGTAATTGTTGTCTTTTGTAGGCTTTTGGGCCTTGTGAGGCAGTTGTCTTTATTCAGCTCATGATAAAGTAGCCCTTTTAGAGCCTAGAACTTTATTTTTCTTCAACCATGTGGTAAACATGGGTCTATATGGTTTCCAAAAAGTGAAAAAGGTGAAACTTCTATGTACAAATATTACCTCATTGTTGTTTGATCGATAAGAACCTTTGGATCAAGCAGCGGAAAACCTTGCTCACGTATCTAAAGTCTCTTGAAGCTACTGTAGCATAAAAAAAGGCTGTGTACATAGTCAAAAATTTATTTTTACAAAAGAAAAAGGTATTGCCCCAGTAAAGAAAGACATGAAAAACAACCAGTGTTGTCAAACTGGCTGGTGTTCTTTTCCCCCAAAACTAATTGTATGTCATTCCTCTTTTTTAAGGAAAGTGTTTGTATAAATTATTGAGTTTTTCTGTTGCAACTTGTAACTTTAAGCAGGTAAACAAATCTCATTATTTTGTAGATACGCTATTTAAGTAATTTATCAGGAAATGCTACCTAGAGTTAGTGTTTCTGTCGGTATGAAATCTTTTGCACACGGAATTGAAGATGTTGCTTTTTTTACATATTGTTTTTATCAATAGGGGTTGCTTTTTGTTGTACATCTTTCTAACCATTTTGCATTTAAATCTGTTCAAATCAAACCGTGTTGTTTATAACAAACATGAAATGACAATAAAACATATAGAACCAACCTCTTGCTCATTGTGTCATGATTGATAATCTCATCAATACTGAAGATGTTTTATCCATTGGGTTGGTAAGCACAGGAACAAATCCTTCGGCCCACAATGTCTGTGCAAACATGATGCTCAGACCAACCGTACCTGCCTGCACATAATCCATATCCCTCCATTCCATGCATATCCATTGACTTATCCAAAAGTCTCTAAAAGGTCAGAAATCGTATCTGCTTCCATCAGCAGTGCATTCCAGGCATCCACACTCACTATGCATATTTTAAAATAATGATAGAGTGGCACAGCTGGTAAAGCTGCTGTCTCACAGCACCAGAGATCTGAGTTCGATCCTGACCTTAGGTGCTGTCTGTGTGGAGTTTCACGTTGACCATGTGGGCTTCCTTCGGGTGCTCCAGTTTCCTCCCACATCCTAAAGACGTGCAGTTTGAAGGTTAATTTGGCTGTAAGTTTCCCCTAATCTTTAGGGAGTGCATGAGGAAGTGGGATAACATAGAACTAGTGTGAAAGGGTGATCGATGGTCGGCTTAGACTCAGTGGTCTTAAAGACCTGTTGC
Source organism: Amblyraja radiata (assembly GCF_010909765.2). Lineage (NCBI taxonomy): Eukaryota > Metazoa > Chordata > Chondrichthyes > Rajiformes > Rajidae > Amblyraja > Amblyraja radiata. Next base: position 25,591,022 of record NC_045964.1, on the reverse strand, counting down.
CAAGTTCAAGTTACATTTATTGTCACATGCACCAATTGGTACAGTGAGATTTGAGTTACCATACAGCCATACGAATAAAAATACATGATAGAATTTAACATGAACATCCCCACACAGCGGAATCAACGTTTCCCACTGTGAGCGAAGGCAATAAAGTTCAGTCATCTTCCTCTTTGTTCACCTGCGGTCGGGGCCTTTGAGCCCTCCACAATCGCCGCTACGGCGGCCCTATGTTCAGGCCCTCTCGCTGGGATGATCGGAGCTCCAGCGTCAGAACGGATCGGAACACACTCGCGGCTTGGAGTTTACGAATCGGCCGCTTCCTACCATAGACCGTGGCTTCCGAGTCCACAGGCCGAGCTGGGCGCAGATTCAACACTGGCGACCGTCGGCAAAAGATCCCAGGACTCCGCGATGTCAGCGCTGCCTGCGGCTGGAAGCTCCGCAAACCATAGCCCCACGGCGTTAATCAGCAGGCCCAACACTTCGGAGCTCCAACACAAGCAATCCCCGTCAAGACATCGTCCCGCTCCACGATGGAATTTAGTGCTGCGCCGCTGCTGAAGCTCTGGCCGGTCTCCGGCAGGAAAGACCGCACCAATCCAGTTGGTAGGCCGCGAGGTGGGGGGGGGGGCAATGATGCGACTCAGAGAAAAGACGCATCTCCGTCCAAGTAAGTGACTGGGAAACGGTTTCTCCCACCCCCCGCATAAAAAAGGCATCGTGGCTTGGGTTGGCAACTTGAGTGCCCTGGAGAGGAAGAGACTACAAAAAGTAGTAAACACTGCCCAGTCCATCATCGGCTCTGACCTTCCTTCCATCGAGGGGATTTATCGAAGTCGCTGCCTCAAAAAGGCTGGCAGTATCATCAAAGACCCACACCATCCTGGCCACACACTCAGGTAGAAGGTACAGGAGCCTGAAGACTGCAACAACCAGGTTCAGGAATCGCTACTTCTCCACAGCCATCAGGCTATTAAACCTGGCTCGGACAAAACTCTGAACATTAATAACCCATTATCTGTCATTTTGCACTTTATCAGTTTATTTATTCATGTGTTTTGTAGTCAATGCCTATTATGTTCTGTGTGCTGAAGCAAAGCAAGAATTTCATTGTCCTATCATGGACACATGACAATAAACTTGAACTTGAACTTGAACTATTAGACACACAAAAAATAACAAAAAGGGTGAAAGGACGGACAGCTGCTGGTGAGGCTGCCACACTCGATGGCGCCACCCAATGGGACGCATTGTACCACTAAACAAAACTCCCTGTCTAGAGGAAACAATCCATGTCTAGAGAAGTCTGTCCAACCTCTCCCTGTACCTAATGCCCTCTAATCCAGGAATCATTCAGGGAAATCTCCTCTGCATTATTTCCAAAGTCTCTACATCCTTCCTGTAATGGGGCGACCAGAACTGCACACAATACTTTAAATGCAACCTAACCAAAGTCTTAAAGCTGCATCATGACTTCCTGACACTGATAATCAATGAAGGCGAGCATACAAAATGCTTCACCACTCCAACTATTTGTGTGGCTACTTTCATGGAGTTATGGACTTGGACCGAAAGATCCCTCTATATCAATGCAGTTTAAAGTCTTGCCATTAATGATATATTTTCTCCTTGAATTCGACTTTCCAAAGTCCAACACCTGACACTTGCTCGGGTTAAACACCAACTGCCATTTCTCCATCCATTTCTGCAGCTGATCTATAACCTGCTGCATATTTTGTCAGCCTACCTCACAGCCACCCTTACTATGTATAGGAAGGAACTGCAATGCTAGTTTAAACCGAAGATAGGCACAAAAAGCTGGAGTAACTCAGCGGGACAGGCAACATCTCTGGAGAGAAAGAATGGATGACGAGTGAAGACCCTTCCTCAGGTTAGAAGGGGAAGATCGAGGAAGGATCTCGACTCGAAACATCACCCATTCCTTCTCTCCAGAAATGCTGCCTGTCCTGCTGAGTTACTCCAGCTTTTTGTGTCTATCTTTCTAAATTTTTTTTTCTAAAATCAATATACAGCGCAGACAGGAAGTGGTCAAGATGAGACTTTTAATTATATAGATGTAAGGGTCTTAACTTGGCAATGAAGGCCGGTTGTCCTGGCGGTGGCACTGGGTCAGAGTTGCAGGGGTCGTCCAGGCCAGGCGGTGGGTCAATGTCCTCTACCGCTGCTCCGTCACTCTGTGCCACTGTAAGCCATGCCCAATCCATGGGCTCAGCCACATGGAGCGGTGCAGGATCTAATCAAGCTCCAGGCTGCTTAGGGCCTCCAGTAGCCTATTCCACTGACTTGACGACTCCGACTCCTCAACATTTGTCTGCGATCATCATTGTCCCACCGACAGTAACCCAATGACTGAACTAAATTAAACTATACACGCTGTTTCTCTGCTCCAATGTCTGAAGTAGTAATCTTGCTTGTTTTTCTTTCTCAAAGATCTTGCTTCAGTGCTCCCATCTCTTTCCATTAAACCTTAATCCCTAGCCATATATAATAATGCATCTGTTTCAAGCTACATCATCAAAATATATAGGGCAGATATGAGTGCTTGAGTATTGGCCGCTATTGTTTGCTGCTCGCAGTCAGGTTCATTGATCTGAATCAGTGCCAAATGGGAGTACAATGCCATAGAGTCATACAGCACGGAAACAGGCCCTTCAATCCAACTTGCCCATGCAGACAAATATGCCCCATCTACGCCAGTCCCAGTTGCCTGCGTTTGGCCCTCTAACCATGGGCGGAAATCCTGGAGGGGGGGAATGGGGGGGACCTGTCCCCCCATGTTTTGAGAAGTGAGGGACAATCCCCCCCCCATGTTTTGCGAAACATGTTGCAGCAAAACCGAAGCCTCCGAAGTCGAGTCGCAGCCGCAACGCCACCACAGCCAGCCAGCTCCGTGATGGTAAGTCCACAGGCTCTGCGACCGGAGCCCTCAAGATCGATTCCAGTTGGCGGCCGCCAGCTCCTAGAATCTAGCAGCCCAGGACTAGCTGCAGTTCCCAGGTCGCCTACGTGCTCCAGGTTTGGCTGTAACACCCATGTCGCCCGTGTGCTCCGGGACTGGCTGTAGCACCCAGGTCGCAAAAACGAATTGAAAAAAAATACGCCTGTGGGCCGGATGATTTCAGGTTACGGGCGGGATCCGGTCCTTGGACCGTAGGTTGCCAACCCCTGTCCTAGATGTCAGACCTCATTGTGTCCCCCCATGTTTTAAAAGTGATTTCCGCCCCTGTTAAAAACTTTTAAATGTTTAAAACCTTTCCTATCCATGTACCTGTCCAAATGTCTTTTGAATGTTGATATAGTACCTGCCACAACTATTTTCTCTGACAGCTCATTCCATATATACCCACCATTCAGCCTACATATTCCTCTCATGATTTTAAACTCCTTCCTAAGATCACTCCTCAGCCTCCTGTGATCCAAGGAATAAAATCTTATCCTGCCCAAACTCTCCCTAAACCACAGGCCTTCAAGTCCTGGCAATGGATGTTTTGGTGTCCATTTGCTTCTGGTGATATTGTGCTATGGCTTTTGCCATCTTAATTAATTGTTAACAATATCCTACTTGGATTTCTAATATATTGAGACTCGAATCATATTTTGCTCATTTGTCTCAAATACAGTATCTATGAGTTCTATATCTATAGAGTAGATGGAAGTGCTCCATCTGATGATGTTGAAAGCAAAATCTCTGACATTTCAATTAGGCAATCAGACAATACTGCTTACTGTCAACCCATATATACTTTTAGATTGTATGATTGCTGTATCACTTCTACCTACCACATTTAAAGGAACACGGCCTGAATTCATGCAATGAAACAATAACATTGTCTCGTAAAATTTACAGATGGAATAGTTCAACTTTATTTATACAGACACCTTTACCTGGTATTCAGCCAACTCCATTTTAAAAGCCACAATTGCTTCTGTTTCTATCACCTCATTAGGCAATGGTATGGAGACATTTTTCTCCAAGCTGTTTTTGGTTATTTTGCCAATCACTTGGGACCTGTGTTTTTAATTCTTAATCCTTCAGCTAAATGGAACACTTCCCTTCATTTATTTGTTTAGGCCCACATGATTTCGAACCTTCATCTTAACTCTCCTTGTTCCAAGGAAACCAATACCAGTGTCTCTGGTCTATCAGAACAACTTCATCTCTGGAACCATTCCAGTAAATCTTTTCCACACCCATCAAAGGGAAATATTATGCACAATTGGACACTAAACATATTATGGCCGTCTTTTAAAAAAGGGTTTAAACCAAACTTTAATTTGTTCCTCGAGATATGCATCCCTAGATAACAGATTTCTCAACCTGTTCAATGTAGACACATAAAACTGCAGTTGCCAGTTTACAAAAATAGATATAAAGTGCTGGAGAAATTCAGCGGGCCATGATTTGTAAGTTTGCAGATGATACTAAAGTAGGTAGTATCGTAGACATTGAAGATGTTTATCAAAAATGATAGTAGGCTTTTGATCAGCTGGACAAGTGGCCTGGGGGAATGGCTAAGGGAGTTTAATGCAGATAATTATGAGGTGTCGCATTTTGAGAAGTCAACCAGGGCAGGACCTTTGCAGTGAATCGTAGAGTTTTGGGAAGTTTTGTAGAGCACAGGGATTAGGAATGCAGGTATATAGTTCCTGAAAGTGGCATCACAGATAGAAAGGTTGTAAATAAAGCATTTGGTACATTGGCCATCATCACCCAGAGTATCATTAGACCCCTTCCGTTTTCCCTTCAGCATATAAAAGGCATGCTCAATTGGGTTCAGATCGGGTGATTGACTTGGCCACTCAGAAATTGACCATTTTTTAGCTTTGAAAAACTCCTTTGTTGCTTTAGCAATATGTTTGGGATCATTGTCTTGCTGTAGAATGAACCGCCGGTCAATGAGTTTTGAGGCATTTGTTTGAACTTGAGCAGATAGGACGTGTCTATACACTTCAGAATTCATTATGCTACTACCATCAGCGAGTCAATGCTCCAGGCGGAAGAAGGCTCTACCCGAGCCAGCTGCCTGCCCCTTTTCCGGGGTTATGTCCGCGCCCGGGAGGTACTAGAGAGGGACTACGTGCTGTCCACGGGCACCCTGCGGGATATCCGGAACCGCTGGGCACTGAGGGGGGTTGAATGTATCCTGGACAAGGATTGTAATATAGTTGTTTAGTAGTATATTTGTTTTGTCTTGTACTGTGGTGGTGGGTTCTGTTTTGTTTTATTGTGTTGTAAATACTATTTTAATATTTGAATAAATATATATATGTTTTTTTAAACCCATCTATAAAGTGCATGAAGCAACACTACAGTTCTCTGGATGACTGCAGTCCTAGCAATTCACAAGCTCAACATCATATGGGACAACAACAAAAACTGTTTAAGTGGCACCCTGACAACTACCCTAAGTATTCATTCCCTCTGCTGCTGGCATATCTGTTTCATACATTCCCATGATTATATGTGCTCTATTAAGACAAAACAATATACATAATCAAAGCAATCAAACTTTTTCAGATAATTTATTTTCCATTCCAAATTCCTATGGTAATTCAACTTTCATTTCACTTATGCTTTCCAAACCTTGTGCTTTCCAAACCTTAAGCTGTTTAGTCTAAAGTAGCCATGAACATCCCATTCAATCGATAAACAATGAAAATCACTGCCAAACCAGATGAGGCAGTAAATACACATTTGAATCATAATTCCATGCAGAATCAGAAATCATGATGTATTCTGCACAGAAAAGCACTTTGGCAAAATTACTTCAAGATGATGATTTGTGAATGTCATACAGATGTCTTTTGCTTGATATAATTCATGTTATTCAAAATATTCCATTCTACATCTAGCAAGCTTTTTACTTTGATCCTTCCATTGAGTATTATCAATGAAAAATTATTAATGGAATCTATGGACAAGGAAATAAGAATGATGAGCAATCTTGCAGGTTGCTGTTATGTAACACCAATTTTTGAGATTGTTTCCAAATCCTAGTCTCAATGTTAGAAGTCTTCAGATTCATTCTGTATCTCTTTTTTAGATCTGTATTAGAGCACTGTCTCTGTTGTGGGTGACAGTACAGTAGAATCTTCGCAATGCAGCCCAGCGTAACATCTCGATAATAGTCTTGCAATCCTGTCCTGCCGTGGAAAATGTGAAGGTTTTGCACATGAAACCGACCAAATTTCAAAATACAGTGAGATTGGATGGTCCAAGTCTCATGGACATTCAAAAGTACCGGCAGAATGGCAGCAGCTCGGAGCGGTGGAGGACATTAACAACATCGCCTGGCTAGGCCGACCGCTACACTCTGGCCCAGTTCCGCTGCCGGGACAACGGGCCTTTGTGGCCACGTTAAGACTGTAACATTTTTAACAAGTTTGAACTTGAATGGCACTGGGAACGTGGTGACTCTTGTGTATGGCCTCAGTGTAATCTGTTAGCTTACACTCTTGTACTTGTGTATGATTACACCTATGATCTTTACTGAACTGTATGCAAAAAAGGAATTCCACTGTACCTGGGTACATGTGACAATAAAGTGCCATGGAAGCATTGAACCTTGTAAACATCAGAGTCTTGAAAGTTGTATCATGATTATTCCACAAAAAAACATTCAAAAGTGGCTCAGGCTTTTGAAAGGCAGGCAGCAATATCATTATCTGTGACAATTCTACCATGCAGATGCTTCCTATAGGGAACAATTTGGGTACTGCTTACAGTTCATATTTATCAAACTTGGTGGCTGATGTTACATAGATCTAAGATGGATCTGATTAGAACATTACTTAAATTTCCTTCAGAATTATGGTTAGCATGAATCATAATTCTTCGTATGTGACATAGGAGGTGTCCCCAAGAGTAAGTAAGTTTATTGGCCAAGTATTCACATACAAGGAATTTGCCTTGGTGCTCCGCCCACAAGTAACAGCATGACATATAGTGAGAGTTACGAATGACTCAGAAAACACTAAACATTAATAATAATAATAATAATAATAATAAAACATTAATGATAAAACACCATTGATCAAGCATGTGAACTAACAAAATACCAAAGGGAGGCTACAGATTTTTGGCTGTTGAGTAGAGCAACTACTCGTGGATAAAAACTGTTTTTATGTCAGGCTGTGGCAGCTTTGACAGTCCGGAGTCGCCTTCCAGAGGGAAGTGATTCAAAGAGTTTGTGGCCAGGGTGAGAGGGGTCAGAGATGATCTTGCCCGCTCGCTTCCTGGCCCTTGCAGTGTACAGTTCATCAATGGAGGGAAGGTTGCAGCCAATAATCTTCTCTGCTGATCGGATGATTCGCTGCAGCCTCCAGGTGTCGTGCTTGGTGGCTGAGCCAAACCAGACCATGATGGAGAAGGTGAGAGACTCTACGATGGCCGTGTAGAATTGGACCATCATTGCCTGTGGCAGATTGTGCTTCCTCAGCTGCCGTAGGAAGTACATCCTCTGTTGTGCCTTTTTGACTGTGGAGTCGATGGTAGCCCCCACTTAAGGTCCTTGGAGATAATGGTTCCCAGGAACTTAAAATACTCCACAGATGTGACTGTGGTGTTGTTGATGGTGAGTGGGGTGAGGGGAGGGGGAGCTCTCCTAAAGTCTACAATCAATTCCACTGTCTTAAGAGCATTGAGCTCTAGCTTGTTGCTACGGCACCAGGACGCCAGCTGCGACACTTCCTGTCTGTAGTCAGATTCCTCCCCATCCTGGATCAGTCCAATCAGGGTTGTGTCGTCCGCAAACTTGAGAAGCGTGACAGAGGTGTCTGTGGAGGTTCAGTCGTTGGTGTAGAGAGAGTAGAGGAGAGGGGAGAGTACGCAGCCTTGTGGTGCTCCTATGCTGAGGGTTTGCGGGTCCGAGATGTGCTTTCCCAGCCTCACATGCCGCATCCTGTCTGTCAGGAAGTTGGTGATCCACTGACAGAGGGGTTCAGGTCCAGTCAACTTGGAAAGTTTGGAGTGGCACAATGGTGTTGATTGCAGAGCTAAAATCAACAAACAGGATCCTCGCATAGGTCCCCTGGCAGTCTAGGTGCTGCAGAATGAAGTGCACGCCCAGGTTCACAGATCTATTGGTCCGATATGCAAACTGCAGACGGTCCAGCAGGGAGTTTGAGATATTTTTCAGCTTGGCCAGCACAAGCCTTTCGAGTGTCTTCATGACTACAGAGGTCAGCGCGACAGGCCAGTAGTCATTAAGACAAGTAATCCTTGCCTTTTTGGGTACCAGGATAATAGTGGAGACTTTGAAGCAGGCAGGGACAGTACATGTTTGCAGGGACTGGTTAAAAATGTCTGTATAGACCAATGCCAGCTGTTTGGAACAGAGCTTAAGAGTAGTGGGGGAAACATTGTCAGGTCCAGGAGATTTCCATCTCTTTTGTCCTCTGAAAAGCCTCTCCACCTCCTCTATTTTTATTGTTGATATTGGATAAGTTATGTTGGGCAGCACAGAGGGTGTGGATGATTGCGTGTGAAGTAGTGAGGTCAGGCTGTGAGTGGGTGTGAAATGTTGGTTAGGAGTATCACTGTATTATCATTGGTTATATTCTGAACTTCAACACTGCCAAAATAGTACAAACATGCTTGGAATCTGAGCCATTTCATGGAAGTAGCGTTATAAGATAATTATCCAATATGGATACTCAAAGCACTCGTAATATTTACGACCAACAAACTTAAATACTAACAAGTAATAAAATGCAGTTGTTATAATTTTAATGTATGAATGTGGAGAATACATTTTATAATACTTTCTTGTTTAATTGACTTTTTTGCCTGCAGTGCAGCACTTAATTCCTATACTCTTTATAGTGCACTGAAAACGAAAAACAAATAAAATACGGAACAATCAAATACGGAACTGGACAGAGAGATTGAAAACAAAGTTCAAAAAAAATATGCAAGATTGGTGGTAAAATCGGAAAATTATATGTTGCTCCTAGATTGCACGCGTTCAAACATCCAGTTCAGCCTATGGAAAACTATGTCTGAGGGTGGCGTCAAATCCACCATGTAACTTATTTTACATTCCCCTTCCAGCTTGGGAATGTAAAATAAGTTAATTGAATAAAAAATCTGTAGTAAAAAGTTACTCAGTAATAATAATAATAAACATAAAACTATGGTATAAAAACCTACGAGGATCGATAACGCTTTTTATGAAAGGAACTCTGTTATCGCCGTGCACTCAGGTACATATATGACTTCAGACTCACAGTCGTGTAATTAACACTTCATCACTCTCCAAATGCTAACGTGATTTGAATATCCTCAACAATCATGTTTTAAGGAGGAGGTTCTCCGCCATCTTTTCACGAGCAGACAGCGATAAATCCAAAAATAAAAGACCAAATAGATCTATTGAAAAAATGAACAGTCAAACCACTCATAGGAATTAATGTAATGGAAAACACATATTTATTCTATGAAAATAAATTTAAGTGAACAATACCAGATACTTGAACCAAATGCTTGAACCAAGGCTCACCACGTGTAGTTAGTTTTATTGGAAATTAGACTTTTGACACTGAATTTATTGCACTAACATTAATCAACATCATTATTATGTTCCAGTTTTCATTTCCACTAAATGGCACAATAATTAAAGAGGATTAGTTTGTATAAAATTACTTCCATAAATATTGAGATGGAAATGATTTCACCTTCATCTCTTGTGACTTAATTTCAACCATCAAGCATTTAATTAGTTTTGCAATTATTTTTTCGTCCAGGATACCAAAATTTCAAATCTCAATAAGCTTGGAGGGAGAATATATTTAGGGAGTAAATGCAGATGCTGGTTTATACCGAAGATAGACACAAAATGCTGGAGTAACTCAGTGTGCCTGGCAGCATTTCTGGAGAAAAGGAATAGGTGATGTTTCAGGTTGCGACCTTTCTTCAGACTGAGAGTCAGGGGAAAGGGAAATTAGAAGTGTGAAAAGGTACAGAACAACTCAGAGCCAGCACCGATGGCCAAGGGGCCCACAATGGTCTAATGTTGGCTCACGGTTTTTGACCCTTTTATGTTCTGGCCTTTTTGTTCTCTATTTTTCAGTCTGAAGAAGGGTTCTGATCCAAAACGTCACCTATTCTTTACTCCAGCATTTTGTGCGCGTCTATTGGGGGAGAAAAGTTTGATATTCATGCTGTTCTACTCCGCTTAGCCAGAAAGCTCTTCTTCTGGATCTCCCAAATATGATTTTTGTGAAAAAAGCAAATTTCACTGCAAGAAATTATGATAATTGAAAAAATTAAAACAAAATTCCTTTGCAGATTATTTCCTTTGAACCATATCAGTGAATAAATCAGCCACTTCTAGTATATGACCAAGTCATTTGCAAAAGATCAGAATATCAGACAGAACAAACAATCTTAGAATAAACAAACCATCTTTAATAAAGACTACTTCAGAAAGATCTGAAATGCGACCAGAACATTTCTTCTACTTTGATTTCACCTCATTGTCAGCAATATTTAAATCTTCATTCCCAGCACCATTTTCATCACCTATTGAAAATAAAACAATATTTATTCACAGTATTAATTGAATGTTCAAATTTAGAACTTTTCAGTGAGCATTGAACTGACAGACCATACATTGTTCTCTGCATTTTGTGATCGGGAAGGCCAGAAATCAGTCTGGGTTCATAGCGTTAATGATTTTCCAGTGACCACTGCCAGAAACAGTACAATCCTTACATGGCTGAATAACGTCCGGACAAAAATAGAAAAACTTGTCTTTCGGATGTACATCCGAATATTCATGGCTATAACACTAAATATTCCAATAATAAAATATCATTATATGCAGATGATGTATTACTCTATATCACCAATTCCCAAGTTAGCATTCCAAGTATATTAAATCTTATAGAGGAATTCGGTTCCTTTTCAGAATAAAGAATAAACTGGAACAAAAATGAAATTATGTCAATAAAACCTCAAGAGCCGACACACCTCCTAAAATTCTCTTTCAGAATTGCTACGGAAAAATTCAAATATCTCGGTGTTCATGCAACCAGAAAATATACTTCTCTATTTAACGCAAACTTTCCTCCTTTAGTTACTAAATTAAATGCTCTTACTGAATTTTGTAAAACACTTCCGATGTCTCTAATAGGCAGAATAAATGCCATAAAGATTATCTTCCTACCACAAATCCTGTACTTATTTCAATCCTTCCTAAAAAATTTTTTTTTAAACTTAATTCTCTGATTACAAATTTTATTTGGGATTATAAAACACATAGAATCCATAAACGGCATCTTTGCAAACCCAAAGAAACTGGCGGACTGGCTCTCTCCAATTTTTTATACTATTATTGGGCAACGAATATTAAAAACATAATCTATTGGTTGAACAACACAGGCCAACAGGCAAAATGGTTAATAATGGAGAGAGAGGTGCTCTACAACTTAAAGCTTGAAAAACTTAGGTTCTCTCTCAAAGGCTCTACCAAGACATTCCTAGATACATGGAACCCTTTCCTGGAACTTGTTAACTCTCTTAACTTGTTTCCGGACTCGGAAGAGGACTGAGTGCCCTCTATCACAGCTCTGTCTTATTGCAGCTGCTATCCCCTCAACCCCTCCCCCCCCCCCCTCCCTCCCCACAAATCTCTTTTTAAATTTATTCTTTCTTTCTTTATTTATTTATTTATTTTTTCTTTTATTTTTTCTTTTATTTTTTTTATTTATTTTTTTAATCGTATTTGTGTGGATGTGTACGTATGTGAGTGTTGTTTGTTCCCGGGTGGGTAAGGGTAAGGGTAAGGGTTTTGAGGGTCGTTTACATACTGTTGTACAATTATGTCCTGATTATCACTGTCTGTTATCATTGTATGTATGCAAATTGCTGTTAAATTCAAAATTCAAATAAAAAGATTTAAACTAATAATGGAGAGAGAGGATTGTTCGCCTTTTAATATAGGCGCGATTCTTCTCTCTCCAATAAATTTGAAGAAAACACTATATGAGAAAAATCCGATTATCCACAGTACCTTACGAATCTGGAGACAAGTGGTCAACCCTTAAACTGAGAAATTTATCTTCTTTCACCAATTGCCAATAATCCTTCATTTAAGCCTTCTATTTTAGACAAAACGTTCACATATTGGGAAAGATTAGGAATCAAAAAACTCAGAGATCTTTATGAGATGGGAACTTCTCTCATTTCAAGAATTACAGTCGAAATATCACCTAAAAGTTAATCAATATTTTAGATACCTTCAAATTCGAGACTATCTGAAATCATATACCCAAGACTACAAATCTTTGTTGCCAGACATACTAGACGAATGTATGAATAGAAACTCGGAGTCAGACAAGTTAATATCATATCTGTATAACACCCTTTTAAATATAGAAATCCCATCGTCAGAAGTAATTAGAAGAGCTTGGCAAGATGAACTTGGCCTAAAAATTCTAAAAGACAGATGTGAAGAAAACCTACATATACACAATTGTTGGATTAACGTTAGGCATTCGTTAATTCAATTTAAAATACTGCACACTCTATTATTCAAAGTCTAAACTGAATAAGATCTTTCCAAATGTATCTCCTATTTGTGATAAATGTCTTCTTCAGGAAGCAACTATAACCCATTCCTTTGTCTCTTGTATAAAGTTACATAATTTCTGGAGAGGAATTTTTGAAATTTTTTCAAAATCACTAAAATAAAATTTGATCCCGATACGGAATTGATTATTCTAGGTACGTCAGAAGCCTGCTCTGAGCTATCATTATTCTAGGTACGTCAGAAGCCTGCTCCGAGCTATCACTATTCTAGGTACGTCAGAAGCCTGCTCCGAGCTATCACTATTCTAGGTACGTCAGAAGCCTGCTCTGAGCTATCATTATTCTAGGTACGTCAGAAGCCTGCTCTGAGCTATCACTATTTCAAAGACGTTTCTTTAATTATGTCCTGATAACGGCGAAAAAGCTAATACTCAAAGTTTGGAAACATACATCTGTCCCTACTCTTAAGATGTGGATTATAAACATGTCCGAGACGCTATATCTTGAAAATATTAGACTTGTCTTGGTAGAAAAACAAGATCATTTTTTGAAGACATGGACACCATTCATTGATTTGTACAAGGATAGTATGGTACAACACAACTTTGGATTTAAATCTAATTACGGGTTGGGTGAGGTGGGGAGGGATGTGAGGCAAGTATATCACCACATTTTTCTTTCTTTCTCTTTTTGTCCTTTTATTTTTCCTATTTTTTCTATTCCTCTCTTCTTTTTTTCATTTATTCACTCTTTGGCTACACCACTTTGGTAGTCCAGGGGTTCTATCTTTGCACATTTCACTTTTTCTCGTTCTTGCTTTTTCTCCATTCTTTTCTTCTGACTATAGCTAAAAGTTAAAATTGAAGCCGTACAATAACTGTATTATTTTATATGCCATTGGTTTTATTTTTGTACATTTGCTTCTAATAAATAAAATAAAAAAATAAAAACTTGTCTTTATTGCCAGCACTATACAGGGGTGAGAACATTGACTATCAGTTATACTCACTCTGTGTTCTCAAACCTGTTTAGTTCCACCAAACAAAGACAAATTTCTCCTTTGTGCTATACATGCAGAAGCTACATTTGAAGTGCAGGCAGAGTCTCAAAAGACATTTGTTTGGGCGGTGCAGTTGGTGGAGCTTACTGCCTCCCAGCACCAGAGACCCAGGTTCGATTCCGACCTCGGGTGCTGTCTTTGTGGTGTCTGCATGTTCTCTTGTGACCATGTGGGTTTCCTCCGGGTGCTCCGGTTTTGTCCCATATCCCAAAGTCTTGCGAGTTAGTAGGTTAATTGGCCTCGGTAGATTACCCCTTGTGTCAAGGGAGTAGATGAGAACTTGGATAACATAGAACTAGTGTGAGTGAGTGATCGATGGTCGGTCTGGACTCTTTAGGCCAAACAGCCCGTTTCCATGCTATATCTCTAAACCAAACTAAACTAAACGACAAAACTAATATATTTCAGCTGTGTTTCAGTCTTCAAGAAAAGATCAGGATACAAAATGGGACAGAGATAGCATAAGTATTCTGTGAGGAAAATAGTTTATAGGAAGCAACAGTATATTACATATAAAGTTACTAAAAGTGAAGAGTGATGAATGATTGATCTCCAGAGATAAACCAATGTAGGTGCTACCGGATGAATAATATTAGGCATATTAAAGACTTGTCCGGACATACGAGGCAAATTTCCAATTTAGTAAATGACACAACCTCAGAAACACAGATGGTGGCTGAATTTAAGTCAAAAACTGATTTAAAAAAATAAACTAACTGAAGGCAATGAAGCTTTCTTTTGAGTTTTTTGTATCTACATGTTTACATCACAGTAGTACAAAGTGTATAAAGAATCCAACCTATGTTGCAACCTCTGGTGCATTGGTTCACACATTATCACCAACATGATCTATGCATCCACTCACATCAGGTATATCAGCATAAAAAATCTATGCCTGTCAGTGTTACGGAGACACAAGAAACAGCAGTTGCTGGATTCTTGAGCAAATACAAAGTGCTGGAGGAACTCAGCAGGTCAGGCAGCATCTGGGGAGGGAATGAACAGACAATGTTTTGCATCGGGACCCTTCTTCAGACATGACCTGAAACATCAGCTGTCCATTGCCTTGCCAGATGCTGCCTGACCCATTGAGTTTCTCCAGCATTTTGTCTTGTATGTACCTGTGCAATAAATCAGCGGGAAAAAATAACCATCAAATATTAAGTACTGCTCTGTGGACTCGATGGAAGTGTTTGGAGCGAAGAAATCTCGAAAAAAGTGTAATACAACTTTAAGTTTCTATCACCTTTCAGAATGACAAGACTCTAGAGATGCAGCGCGGAAACAGGCCCTTCAACCCACCGAGTCCGTGCTGACCAGCGATCATCACATACACTATATACTGGGGACAATTTACAATTTTTACTGGTCAATTAATCTACAAACCTGCACGTCTTTGGAGTGTGGGAGGAAAGCGGAGCACCCAGACAAAAATCATGCAATCACAGGGAGAATGTGCAAACCCCATACATACAGCACTCGCAGTCAGGATGGAACCCCATTTCTCTGGCGCTATAAGGCAGCAACTGCTTCGCCACTGTGCCACCCTTGATCTTTCCTATTGCATGTCCATACCTAATAAATAGCAGAAATTATATTAAAAGTGTAATTAAAATTCTAAAATGATACAATGTCAAAGAGGTCGCTAAATACATCAAACTTGTATCTGGTCTTTCAAAAATCTTTTCAAACAATCTTATCTCCTTGCTTTTTCCACATAAATGGCTGAGAGCTTCAAGTTCCTTGGTGTTCATATTATTAATGATATACCTCCTTAGAAGACTTGCATTGGAAATTCAGCTTGTTTCCTGTGATTCGTACAAACCTCTCCAGATGCACCATAGAAAGCATACTGTCAGGTTGCCTCACAGCTTGGTTTAAGAACAGCTCTGCCCAAGACCACAAGAAAGTTGTTGCTACGTAGCCCAGTCAACTCACAGACCAGACTGACCATCACTGACTGCATCTGAACTTCACGATGCCTCAGAAAGCAGCCACCATCATCACAGATTTGTCCCAGCTCGGCTAATGCTTCTTCTCCCCACTCCCGTTGGGCAGAAGATACAGAAGCTTAAAAGTGCACACTACCAGACTCAGGAACAGCTTCTTCCCCTCTGTTATCAGTCTTCTGAACTGTCTTTCAATAAGCAAGTGTATTGTCCGATTCACCTCCATCCCTTTGTGGGCATTGGATTTTGCCCGTGGAACAATGCTGAGAACTATACTCTGCACTGTATCTTCCCCTTTGCCGTAACTATGGTTTGACTCAGCTATATTTATATGTCGCAAAACAAAGCATTTCACTGTACCTTGGTACACCTGTCAATAATAATAAACCTAAATTCTAAACCTATAGTTCAATATTTTTTTCAATTCAAATATTTATCCAAATTTCTGCTTCCAGCAATACTTCAGAGAGCACCTTCTATATCTAAAGGCTGCCTACGGATCTTCTTCTAGTTGCCTATGGCTCTTCTCCCAGTCACCTGAAATACACATCTTCTTATTGCTGACCCACTGCCATTCTTTATTCAACACCATCATAATTTGTGATATTTCTATCAATTCTCCTCTTAACCTTTTTTCTTTGTAGGGAGTAACCGCCCTTTCCTCAGAACTGACATTCCTTATGCCATGTACCAGTGCAGAAATTTGTTCCGTAACCTCTCTAAAATCCCAATACCCTTGTGACCAAATTTGAAATAGATATTTCACCTGAAAGCCAAAAAAAAAAGTGTTTTAAAAAGGCTTGGTATAAATATCTTACTTTGAGTTGATTTATAAAATCAAAAATTCATTACGCTTTTTATCAGTGTTCTCAGCCTGCCCTCCATCTTCATGATTATGTGTGGGTGAACTTTTCTGTCTTGCTGTTCCTGCACAACCTTTAAAATTGTACAGTTTTGTTCATCTTGCTCCTTTCTATCAACATGCATCACTTTGCAACTCTCTTCATTATTCATCTGCAATGTGCTTGTCCATTTCACCTACTTGTCAATGTTTAAGTTGCTACTGTCCTTCTCTGAGGAGCCAGTGGAATATCCCAGGCCAGAAGGAAGAATATGCCATTGAATTAATTTAAGGAGGAAGTCGAGTAATTTATAAACACTGGAGGAAAGTGCAGAGGAGGTTCACCAGGATGTTGCCTGGATTGGAGGCTTTTTAGTTATGATTCAATGGTCACATATACAATACAATACAATACAATACAAATTTATTGTCATTTGAGCCCCAGTGAGACTCAAACAAAATTTCGTTTCCACAGCCATACAAACAAAGACAATGTCCTACAGACATACACACAATTAAATTCACACAAACATCCATCACAGTGAACCCACTGTGATGGAAGGCAAAGTCTTTTCTCTCCCCTGCCCTCCATGTCTCTCCCGATATCCAAGCCCCAGGCGGGTGATGATAAGTCCCAGGGCCAATTTAGGCCGCGCGGGGCGATTTACGGCCCCGCTCCCGGTCTGAAAGTACAAGGTTGGAACCCCCACGGGCGCTGGAATGTCCCACGGCCATGAAGCCGCGCCGGGCGATGTACGGTCCCGGTCCGGGTCGTTCCAACCCCGCGACACGGGCTGGAGAAGTCGCGTTGCGGGAGCTCCGGGAAGCGGTCTCTCTCTCCCCCCGGACCTGCGAGCTCCCGATGTCCCAGTCCACCAGACCTGCGGCTGTGTTGCTGGAGCCTCCGAGCCCCAGGAGTCGAGTCGCAGCAGCGAGTCACCACCGCTCCCCACGCTCCGAGGCCGGCCAGCCCCACGATGGTGAGTAGTCCGCAGCTCCGCAGTCTCCCGAGCCCCCGGGTCGTTCAGGCTGGAGGCCGCTCCACGATGCTAGGCCCCAACGACAACGGAGACCCGACAGGGAAAAGGTCGGGTCTCCCGGACAGGGAAGAGATTTTAAATAGTTTCCCCCCCCCCCCCACATATACACATTTAAAACCAGTATTAAAAAACACCAAACACTACATTTAACTAGACAAAAAATAAAAAAAAGACAGATAGGGGCCGCTGCAACGGGTGAGTCGCACAGCACAGTGAAATTATTTTTGCAAGGCCTATTTCCCCTGGAGCAAAAGAGACTGAAGTGTGACCTAATAGTAGTACAGTATATAACATTTTGAGAGGTAGTGATACGGCTGATAGTCAAAATCGTTATCCCATGGTAGGGGTAACATAAATAAAAGGGTATAACTGTAAGGTGAGACTTAGGATCTGAGTGGTAAGTTTTTATTTACAAAAAGAGTAATGGATACCTGGAACTTGCTGCCAGTGCAAGTGGTAGAATCTGATACAGTTTTGTATGTGTAGAAGGCATTTAGACAGACACTTAAATAGGCTGGACACAGCAGGATGCATTCTTAATATGGGCAAATGGGATCAGTGTCGATGGGCATGGACATTTTGGGCTGAAGGGCCCATTTCTGTGCTGTATTACTATGACTCCATAGCAGGGACCTGACATTGTAATAGAGGATCAGCCATAATTGCATTGAAGGGCCAAATGACCTCCTTCCACTCCTGTTTCTCTGTGTTGCATGTTTCTATGTAGAATGCAATGTTATAACTCAGTTTGTCTAGCCCCTCTGGCCGTGAAGGAAATGGAAGATAATTAAAAAACTTAACTAGATGATAAATAATTGTCAACAGAAATAAGAGGATGTAAAACAAACAGCACATGAGACAGAGGGGATCAGACAAGCTCTACTGCCCAGACTATGGAGGTCTATTGAAATGTAAACCGAGGGGGAGAATTATTGTGAGCTTCTCACATGGACCAGTAACATTGTGATAGTGAAGAGACATTCTTTGTACAGTGAGACATGTGCTAGATATTAGTTAACGGTTTGGAAAAGTGTGTTAGAAACATAGAAACATAGAAATTAGGTGCAGGAGTAGGCCATTCGGCCCTTCGAGCCTGCACCGCCATTCAATATGATCATGGCTGATCATCCAACTCAGTATCCCGTACCTGCCTTCTCTCCATACCCTCTGATCCCCTTAGCCACAAGGGCCACATC